>NC_047667.1:74001059-74181059 GCF_011762505.2 Arvicanthis niloticus | reverse complement strand
ATTCCTCAAGATTCAGATCAAAAGCCTGTGTCTTCCAGCCACAAGTGTGGTTCAAATCTTGAGGCTCCATTTCTGGATTGTAGTTCATTCAAGATTAAAAATCCAAATTATTCCTTGTTCAACTGCAAACACAAACAATAAGCTTACCTGGGTGGGAATCTTGCCCTTACATCACCACACCATAAATCTCTTTATCTCCTTCCTTAGTATCTTTCTGACATCCTGGCTCATTAGTGCAGCTGCTTCTGTTCTTTCAAGTCTGAGAAGCCCCTCATACAATTCATATTGCATTCTTATATTTTGCATAGTTAAGAAATCTTGTGCCGGGCAGAGGTGGCGCACGCCTTTATTTTGTCCCAGCACTTGGGAGGCAGAGGCAGGCGAATTTCTGAGTTCAAGGCCAGCCTGGTCTACAGAATGAGTTCCAGGACAGCCAGGGCTACACAGAGAAACCCTGTTTTGAAAAAAAAAAAAAAAGGAAATAAATCTTGTAAAGAACAGTTCTTAAATTAATTTTATATATTCTTGAACTCATGTTTTCATAGTTCTTTCTCACAGCCTTAAGGGCTGTACTGAAGGTCACAGCATTACTATTTTGCTGAGAAACACCAGACACATTCTTGATTCCTGGAACTGTGCTATTTCTGAATACCATGGGCTCATTAATCTAGGCAGGGAGAACATTCCACAAAGTAGGAACATAAAGTAAAATATATACATTATACAAACAAGCCTCATGCCTACAGTAACCACCAGCACTAAGAAGACCCACACCCTGCTGGATCTGCTCCAAGGGAAGGAACTGTGTCACACTGTCTCTTCTGATGCCATGCCAGACGCGGCAAGTTTTTTAAGAGAAAGAAAAGAATTTGTTTTACTTAAATTAATTAAATGTACAAACACCATAGGGCTTAATACTGAACAAATAGGACTAATTAGACCTAGTGACCTGTCTGAGTCACCAGGTCTGCCTCAGGCTCATTACTGTCTCAGGTTAGAACATGGTCCAAGGACTCCTATACTATCTTAATAATAATAATAAGTCTAATATATGGTCTGCACAATATAGAGAGAATATCTTATGTATTGTACAGATGCATCACCTGTCAACTAAAAAAAAAAAAAACCTATGGCTTATAGGACAGGGTAGAATAGAAGGTGGGACATCTGGTAGGCAGAAAGAATTTTGGGATAGAGTGAGGCACAGGAAGAGTCACCAGGGAAGATGTGAGGAAGACACATTAATACCTGAGCAGAGGTAACCAGCCATGTGGCAGAATGTAGATTAGTATAAATGGGCTAACTTAAATTATTAGTTAGTGACCAAGTTCACTCAGTCAGTCAACAGGTTTTCCAGCACAAGAGGATTAAAAGAGACAATTAGACAAAATTGCAGCATGACCCCAGCCAGTTCTGAGGCTGAAGGCTGAGGCGGGTTTGTTTATTCCCACTTGCCTTTTAAATCCTTTTAATTACATGCAAGTATTTAGGTCAGTTCTAGGTTGAGGAACCAACAATACAATAGATACAAACAGTCAAGGAACTAACAAGGCAATAGACAAAGTTCTGTGATCACTCCCATGATGACTCTTGCTGTTTCTAAGGGCTCATCGGGATGACAAAAATATCTGAGCCTACTTCCCTGTCCTAGCCCACAGTCACATTCATGCCTGAGGCCTACTTCTTTGTTCTAGCCTAAGACTTGGATTCCTGACTGAAATTACTTCTCTGATTTAGCCTAAAATTAGATTCCTGCCTGAACTTACTTCCTTGTCATGACCCAAGGTCAGATTCCTGCCTAAAGCTCATTTTCTTGTCCTTGGCCAATGTCAGATTCCTGCCAAGCAGCCCCAAAGGCTCTCCACAGTAACCTTTTATTGAGATTCTCATCCCATGTGATTCTAGATTGTGTCAAGTTGACAACTAAAATGCTCTGTCACAAATATAAAGGACCTTCCCTCTTATCAACTTTGTGTTACAAAATAAAAAAAAGTCTGAGATACTGAAGTTGGTCACATAAAGGAACAGAGTGCTTCATTGTCTCCTGGTTGAGTCAGGCACAGGGGACAAAGGGTCACTCACTGGAATACCCAGTGATGAGTAGCCAAAGACACCCCATGAAGGTGAGGGATCTTACAATGAGTCTTCTTGCACTTCCTCAGAGAGTGTGGGTGAATGTAGAGTTTGTCACAGCCTTGATTCTTACAGTAGTAGGGCTTGTCGATGCAGACATGGAGTATTTCTTTTGATCCCCACCATTGGCAAACTTCCCATTACAGCTGTCAAATTCACTTTTGAAAGTCTTTTCCCCTGCAGGAGTGCACCTGTGGATCCACAGACAGAGAGTCCTCCCCAAAGCAGACATGGCTGCTGATTCCAGCCCACCACGATACAGTTCATTAGCTCATGCATAGTGCTAAAAGTCTTGGAGCAGTTGGATACAGCTGACCAGGGGTGACAGCATAGTGTCAGCATATAAGGACAACAGTTAAAATGTGGCTTCTAAGGAAACGGATCAATACATAGACCTGCAGAACTCCCTGACCAATGATCCATGCAAGATGGTGTAGTTTCATTTGGGCGGGAATAAAATATCCATTTGTTGCAAGGTTGGCTGGTTAGTTAATGTCACCAAGAAAGGAAAGTTAGTTTCAGATTCTATATTACAACTAAACTTAAGAAGAAATTGCTACTGTTCTACTTTTGACAAGATTTCAAATAGCTGAAATTTGTGGCAATGACAGGAAAATTTTCCTCTTTTCCAAACACAACTTTAAGATGAGATCATTTTTCAGGGGCATCTGCCACCATTGTTGTTGTTGTTGTTGTTGTTGTTGTTGTTGTTGTTGTTGTTACTAACATGTGTTGGGGAAATTATAAGCACATGCATGCAGATGGGCAGGGAGTTGAAGAGAGCTTTGGGTCTCTAGGAGCTGGAGTTACAGGAGGCTCTAAGTCATCTGACACGGGTGTTTGGAATAGAACTTGGGTCTTATGTAAGAGTAGCATGTGCTCTTAACTGCTAACCAATCTTTCAGCCTCAGGTTGCTCACTCCTTGATTTCGGAGGGTCTCTGGTGTCAAAATCACCGAGGATAGCAAATGTCTGTGAATATCCCAGTCCTTTACATAAAACGTATGGTATTTGCCTATAACCAGCACTCAGTTTTTCATAAACTACAAAGCGTCCCTAGATCTCTCTTAATAACCAGTTCCATAGAAATGTGCGTCGCTATTATGCTGTGCTGTTCTTTAGAGAAAAAAGAAAGGGAAAAACAGCTATAAATGGTCAATACAGATGCAAGGGTTTTGTAAAACTTTGCCTGTGTGTGTGTGTGTGCACATGGGCATGCATGCATGTGTACATGTGTGTTTGCATAGGTGTGGGAGCACATGTGCATGCATGTGTGACTGCATGCATGTAGAAGACCAAAGTGGATACTAGTGTCTTCCTAAGTCAACATCTCCTTCATGTGTTAAGGCGTTGTGTGCTTGCTGGACCCAAGGCCTGCCAATTCCAAGTAGTTCAGCTTGCCAGCGTACCCCAGAGCTTCTTGTCTCTGCCTCCTGAGTGCTAGGATTGCTGATGGCAGCCATATCTGCTTGGCTTTTACTTGGATTCTAGAGATCTGAACTTCTGTCCTCGTGCTTGCACAGATTATCCACTAATCCATCTCCCCAGTCCCCATAAATATTTCTAATCCTGTCATTCTTTTATGTGCTGTAATAGAAAATGTAATAGAAATTCGTTGCATAAAATGAAAGGATGTCATGCTTTTATGTGCTGTGATTAATAACTGACCATGAAATATGTATTGTGTTGTTGAAACTGACATACAAAATATTAACTATGTTTTTAAATCATAACATATAATCTGATACCGAGGTGTTTACAGCATTCACATAGAAGCTTTAGGTGTTGAGAAGGTGTCTTAGTTGGGGTTTCCATTGCTGTGAAGAGACACCATGACTAAGGCAACTCTAATAAAGGCAAACATTTAATTGGCACTGGGTTACAGGTGCAGAGGTTCAGTCCATTATCATCACAGTGGGAAGCATGGCAGCATCTAGGCAGGCATGGCACTGGAGGAGCTGCGAATTCTACATCTTTGTCCAAAGGAAGCCAGGAGAAGATGGTCTTTCAAGCAGCTAGGAGCGGGGTCTCAAAGCCCATCTCCACAGTGACACACTTCCTCCAACAAGACCTCCTAATAGTGCCATTCTCTGGGCCAAGCATTCAAACCACCACAGAAGGATTTATAGCAACAAAAGCCAGAGGCTCAAGGAACTGTGATTGTAATTAGAATGAAAATTACACAGAGAAAATCCCCAAATCTGCTTGCTGAGAAGTGAGACCTAGAGATTGTGTCTGACTAAGGTTAAAAAGAAAAGGCTGGCAGTTGATGATGGTGCAGTCGGTATCCCAGAAATTCTGAAGGCTGCAGCAGGAAGAGTGAGAGTTCAAGATAAGCCTGGGACACAGAGAGTCCTGGACCAGTCTGGACCACACAATGTAACCCTAACTTACAATTAAACTAATTAAAATTTTAAAATAAACATGATAACATGAAATTATCAAAACCCCAATAACTTAAATGATTAAACTAGAGCTAATTTTAAAAATGTTTGAGCTAGAGGAAAATTTCAGTATAATCTAGTCTTATTTTACAATTTTAGAGATGAGAAGGGTCAAGCCTAGGGATCACGTGCCAAGGGACCCACCAAAGGACAGACAAGATCCAGTTCCCATGAAGGAGCATTCTTGTCTGGTTGGTTGGTTGGTTTCAGACAATGTCTAGGTTTGAAGTAGGGTCTAGGTAGACATGCTGGTCTTGAACTCACAGAGAGACTGCCTCTATCTGCAATATGTTAAAGTTCTCCTTTAAAATATATGATTTCCGGGGCTGGAGAGCCGGTCAGCAGCTAAGAGTATAGTTTGCTCTTGCAAAGACCTAGAGTTCAGTTTCTAGTCCAGGTCAGGCTGCCTGGAATCCCAGCTCCAGAGGAATCTGGTGTCTCTGACCTCCAAGGGCACGGATGTGTATACCCCTCCATGAAGACTTACATGAACATGAATAAAAATAAAATAGATACTTAATTTTTCTATGTCTCATAAAGATCGTACCTGATTTTAAAGGAGTGTCAATTACTTGAAAATTTGCTTATATGGAAAAATGAGATTTTTGTTCTGGAATTCTACTTACAAATTCGTTCCTTGAGAGTAATTATTATGAATACAGCAAAAGCAAAAGTTGGTTTGCAGCCCTGGATTGGCTTCTTTTACTCCACTCCACCAGCTTTCATCTAGGCATTGCCCGTCACACCTGTCAGCCCAGCACCCAAGGGCCAGACTTAGCTGTGTAGTGAGTCCTAGGTTAGTCAGGACTCCGTGACAATACCTGCATCTCAGAACAGCAGAGGTTTTTAAATTAAAAACTACTAATAAAAGAAGCTTATATATTGAGCATCTGGTATGTGACAAGCACACTTCTGGGCTCTGGAACAAAAACCATAAAAACCTAGGTTCCAAGAGCTTTCACTGTTCCCAGTAGGCCAGAGGCAAAGAAAGCTACTGGGTGAGAATATTTCAGTTTTCAAGTTATTTCTCATCTAAGAGACAAGACAGTATACAAAGAGGCAAGTATTAAGAATATGAATCCTTCCTTCCCTCCTTCCTTCCTTCCTTCCTTCCTTCCTTCCTTCCTTCCTTCTTTCTTTTAGACAGGGTCTTGCTCTGTGGCTCAGGAGCTCAGAGCTCACAGTAGCCTCTAACTTTCACTACACCTGCCTTCTTGCCTCCCCAGGGCTGGGGTTAACTGTGCACACAACCGTACCAGGCTAAGACTATGGCTTTCTTTCATTTTAAAAGACATTTTCATTGCCATCACCAACAATAGCTTTGCCTATAACTTTAAAATGTCAGTTCAGATTGAGTGACTTCTGAAACTCCACGAGCCTGATGTGGGGTGCTACAACCCCATGTTTGTGGAACCGTGCTTTCTACAGCTGCAGGTGGTTTTGTAAGGCCCCCACGAATGGAGGACCTCACCCAAGCCTCGGGAATTCTCGGCCACACATTAACTGCAAGACACCAAATTTGATGTAATCAGCAAGAGGCATATTTTAATCAGTATACTGAGGTCAAGACCCATGACCCACACAGGGGCAGTTGGGTCCAACCCCCAGGGTTTAGAGACAGAGAGAATTTAAAGCCCAAAACCACAACTCGGGGGGGGGGGGACCAGAACCCAGGGGGAGTAAAGGAGGGCTATTGGAGAGCACCTGTGGAAAGTCCCAGCCTATTATTCAGTTTGTGACAGGGTACAAGGAACAGGCTATTCTCTAAGAGTCTATATGTCAGCCAAGTTCCTGGTATCCAGGGTGCACAACTCAAACTCTCCTGGTATGCAGGGTGCACAGGCACGCTAACTTGAACTCCCAGCTCAAACCCTATTCAATTTATCTTATGGTCAGTTTTTAGTTCCTGGTACCCATAGCGCTTGGTCACGCTGTCCTGAACTCCTAGCTCTGAACTCTTATCTTACTTATTTTGTCTTGTGGATAGCTAGTTTCCTAGGACCCAGAGCACAGAACAAGCTGATCTGCACTCTTGACTCCATCTGTGGAAGGTTTACAAATTTTTAACTCTTTCAGTTTTAGCCCTTGATTCCAGCCTTCCTCATGACACCCAACCAAGAAAGCTGGTCCCCTAGCTGAGCTGTTTGGGAGGAAGAAAGATCAGTGTTTTAGTGACCAGAGGAGAACATGTTCATCGGTCCTAAATGGGATTATTATTTTCTACATATCCATAGCTGAAAATTCAGGTGAGAAAAGACACACATTCCAAACTTGAAGGTAGCTAGCTGTACTGCCACCACCTTGAAAAACAATTAGCAATAATTTTTTATGTATGCTTCAAAGATATGTAGATACATAGATGCATGTATGTACTGATAAAGGTATTAGCATCCTGCCATTTTCTACTTCTTATAATAAAAATATATTTCCACTAAAAAATACAGCACTAAACCATTTCAATAGCTATGTGAGTACTATCTCATGAGTTATTAAGCCTTTATTGTGAGCCGCTTTCACTGTTATAAATATTTCACTGTTTCAGGACACAATGTTTTGTGTGTGTGAGAGAGAGAGAGAGACAGAGACAGAGAGAGAGAGAGAGACACACACACACACACAGAGAGAGAGAGAGAGAGAGAGAGAGAGAGAGAGAGAGAACACACACCATGTGTGTACATGCACCTGCCTTTGTGAAAAATTTAAATGTCTGGGACAAAATACAGAAGCACAATTCCTGAATCATTTTTTCTGTACCTGTTTAAGCTTCGGGGTAGAAATCACAGGTTCTGGGCCAGAAAACCTGTGTGTGCGTTTGCCCCTCTTCCTGCCATGTTCAGCAAGCTCCTCCCACAAGCCCTCACCCACGATGCTGTTCTTAAGAGAATCTGACTTCCTCTCAATTTTTTCCCTCGCTGCCCTCAGAACAAGCTTCCTAGATTTGGAGAAACTGTGGTGTCTCCTCCAAAGTCTTCTTTTTGAGGTGTGGCAGCCTTCCAGTACTGACGGACACACTTCTATCAGCCTGCCCTGGGGGATCAACAGTTCTGTCCTTCATCTTTGATTGCTCAGCCTTCTAACGGTGAGTGGGGGTAGGGGCGGGGAGAAGCTATAAAGAGCTGGCTTAGAAATTTCACTCCACGTGTTTATCCAGCACTTCCCAGATGCCTGGCAGATGTTCTACATAGCTCTTAGGAAGGTTTGTAAATACCAGTGAGTACTCTTCCAGGAGCTCTGTCTGGATTAGAGAGAGGTGTGAACTGGGCTGGTTCTGGTGGTTTCCCATGCCACCTGTGGCTTCTGATGTTTGTAACTGAAACCAACGCCTTGCCATAGGGAGCTGCCACCCCAACCTCTCCCTGAGCTGGGGGTCACTAGTTGGCAGGATCCTGTTCCCCAGAGCAAGCTCCTGGAGTATTGCAAACGTGAAAGGCCATGTGGAGCCAGCAGCAGACACAGCAGTGTTTCCCGCCCTAGCCCTCAAAGCTGTGGGAAACCTTCTCAGAGCTGCAGCACTTACCCCAACCCCTTTGATTTCTCTGACTATTTTTCAGGAGGAATTTTGGCTGACTAATTCAAACTTAATGCATTTTGAAGGATATTGGGGTGCAACCGTAGAGACTACAAAAGGAGGCTGGCTGCCACAATCTCTCCTAGTTAAGGGCTAGGGAGTGATTGAATGGTCCTCTCCTCTGGGGATCTCAGAATTTTTTCTGTGAAACACAAGTGAGACTGAGCAGAAAAGTAAAGGCTCAAAACTGTAAACATTTATACCTGGACAGCAGTGAAATTACCTGTTGCTAACAGGAGACCTCAGAGAGCAGCTAATTCCAGCCTGGCTCCCACTGCACACTGAGAACCTAGGCCTCAAGATCAGTTCCCCCACCCCACCCCCACCCCATGGAATGCAGCTATTCTGTTCACCAGGAGGGCTGCTGGCAGGACCTGGAGCAAGTTTCCCCACTGTGAGTTCTAGTCAGATGTCCTAGCTGAACTGGGTGAGACTATGACTATACTTTGAACAGTGAGGCCCATCTTTCAAAGAAAGGCAAGCCTGTGTCTGAGGAGCAGAGAACTGGGTCATTCCCTGTCAGATTTGTACCTTCTGTCTTTGGACTGACTTCATGTCACAGTGGCCAGTAGCTGACTGGAGTCGAAAGCTCACTTTTGCCTTTTAAATATTAAATAAGCCATGTCCCTCCTGCTAAGTTCAAGAAACCAACCAGGTTCCCTCAGACTCTCAGACATAAAAGGATGAGAAGCCCTGCTGGTCCCTTCTCCACAGCAGACCACATGCAGCATCTGACATATCTCAACTCTGGCTCTGCCCCTGCACCCTAGGAAACCTTGTGTCCCCGAAGGACAGTCCTAAAGGAAAGATCCCTGCCCTGGAGTGAGCTGGAGGCCTTTTCATCAAAAACCCACATCTCTGGACTTACTGAGTCACACACACACACACACACACACACACACACACACACACACACACATTCAAAGCAGCGAGTCTTTTGCAAGGGTGCCCCCCACACAATCTTTTACCCCATTGCTCTTCCCCTCTCTAGTTCACTCTCATGTCCTATGTCACCACCAGAGCTTGCACATTTCAGCTTCCAAAATCTTGAGCCAAAATAATTTTTCTTTATACCTAGTGCCTGGTATTTTGTTATAGCAACACAGAATGAATTAAGATATACTATGAGGAAAGAAAGGCTAGGGTAGAGGCTGGAGAGTCCTCTGAGCAGGGACCTCTAACACTGATGTGCTCGACTTTAGGTATGTGAGCAGTCACATTGCCTAATCACACGTACAAACACATGCTCATATTCTCGCCCCTTCCCTCTTCCACTTCCCCACTTCCCCCCTTCCTCCCATCCCTCCCTTCCTTCTCCTCTTCTTCTTCTTCCTCCTCTTCCTCCTCCTTCTTCTCTCTCTGTATCTCTCTCTGTCTCTGTCTCTCTCTCTCTCTTCCATCTTTTATTTAAAATCTAAAATTCCACTGAAGTCACTATAGATCACATGCACTTTTAAGATATAATAAGGATCTTGGCTACTGGCTGGAGTGCACACACACAATCTGAACAGCCCACCCCACAACACACACACACCCTGAAATAAAGCAAGAATGTCAGGGACAGAGGCAAGAAAAACAAGTTTAGGACCTGTCTCTAACTCACCGCAAAGTTGTATTTATCAAGGAAGGATGTGATCACACTATTTAACAGTTTGTTGACTGGATTTACAACTGTTAAATATTTAGACATATGGGCTATAGGCCTCTGTTAGCCGTCATATCCCACACCCCTGTGGAGCTTAGGGATCTAAGAACAGAAGGGGATTTGTTAAGAAAAGAATTCACAATGTTCATTTCTAAAACCCAAGAAAGGGACATTGGGCTAGGGTGTAAAAAAACAAAAACAAAAACAAACAAACAAACAAAAAAACTGGGTCTAGGAAAAGATTTTCATGGATTCATGGGCATGAAGGCATGAAAAAGTCTTGTTCTTTTGGGATCCACTGATACATGTTCAATATTTCTGATCTGGTGTTTTCTTCTTTTCTAGTTCTTTTGAGGGTTCTCTTAGCATATTATTCAAATTTTATGTGCAAAAACCTCCCATGGGCCTTGGATGAATTTAGAGGCTAAGGAGGATGGGGCATCTAATTAGCAAGAAATCTGAGTCTGAAGCAGGCAGAACCAGAGCAGGCAGAGCTCTGAGCGTTTCCCAGCTCTGCTATCCACATCACCTACAAAACCAATTCAGGACCTGGGACACAGAGCCTACATAATAGCTCTTACAAGGCAGTCTTATAGTATTTATTGTGAGGTAATAAATATCTTCTAGCAAGATAGGAAAAAAAAACACTCAATAAATTATTGTTGGGTAATTATTTTTAAATGTCTAAATAGGAACCATATTGATAATACAATAATAATTAATAAACAATGTGTTGTAATTATTTAAATGGAAATACACAGACTAGAAATAAAGTTTAATTGAATGAAAATATTAAATGATTTTTAAAAGCTTTATCACATACAGCTAAATTAAATTTAGTCAAATTTAGAAGTTTGACCACTGTGGTTGTTTGCATGAGGACTGTCCTCTATTGGCTCATGTATTTAAACACTTGGTCCTTAGTTGGTGGCACTGTTTGGGGAAGTTATGGAACCTTTCAGCATTGATGATAGATGTACCTCACTGGGGAGCTGTTTCTAGGCCTCATAGCCTTACTTCACCTTCTGTTCCCATTCTGATGAAACTGGATCTCTGCTTCCTGCTCTTGCTCTCCTGTTGTTATAAACTCTATCTCTGTGGAAACTGTGAGCTAAATTAACCCTTTCTTCTTTAAATTGCCTTGGGTCATGGTGTTTTATCACAGCCACAGAGAAGTAGCTAACAGCACACTGTCAAGGTCAAAGGCCGAGGAATGGAGATGGCTTATGTAATGTCAAGTGAGCTATCCTGATGCCCCGCACCCCACCGTGCACTTTCACCTCACAGAGCGCCATTTCCAAGTTGCTTGCCATGTCCTTGATGTGCCTTCCTTTTCTTGACATGTTGATCTTGTATCTGTAGAAGGAATTCTTCTTGCAAGAAAATAATAGCTGTGCTTCTTGGAAAGGTCCGCCAAGGACAATTGCATTAGGCTGTCTCTGTTTAAACATTCAAGTTCTTGAGAAATTCCCTAGCCATTGCTCTCGGGGTGCTTGTTGGCAAGACTCACGCCTCATACTAACAGTGCTCTTCTTGCAGTGTGAGCGTTTCCCACTGGCGGGTTGAAACCTTCATTGTTCAGTATGACTGGCACTGACAGGAGGGAGACTTCATGGGGAGTGCTGACCTCAGGGAGCCAGAAGCCTCAAGCCTGAGTGAGTACTGTCTCTTGTGAAACTGGATTACTTACCTTGAGGAGTCAGCTGTTACAAAATCAAGTTTGGCTTTCTCAGCATTCTCTTGCTTCCTCCATTGTCCTGGGATCCCTCCCGCTTTCTGTTGTGAGTTCTAGCAGCACGAGGTCCTCATTAGAAACAGCATCTAAATATGGAACTTCTCTGGCTTCATGAAACAGGGCCAAAGTAAACCTCCTGCCATTATAAATTACCTAGACTCAGATACTCTGTTACAGAGGGGTAAGTTTCATGGCCTCCTATTTGATACTAGACTCTGAGAAATGGTTCAAAAGAATAAGCCACAAAAGAAAAGTAATATCTGGATTTCATAGAACTTCAGAATGGAATCCCCGTAGCAGATGCTCTAATCCTGGTGCTTGGGGGACAGATGCAAAAGGATCTCTGTAAGTTTATGACAAACCTGCTGTACGTTATGAGTTTCAACCCAATGACGGATACCTGGTGAGATCCTGTCTCACAAAAAAAGGTAATACATAAAATGACATTATTGAGAAAATAAAATGACAACCTCATACAATGAGAGAAAATATTTTCAAACCAAATATCTGTAAGAGATTTGTATCCAGGATATACACTTAAAAAACAAACAAACAAAAAAACCCAAAAAACCCCTTACAGCTCATCAAGAAGACACAATTAAATTTAAAGGTAGGCAAAAAAAAAAAAAAAAAAAAAAAAAAAAAAAAGATTCATAGTTCTTCAAAGAAGATGTTTTAGTGGGACAGTAAGCACATGAGACGGTGCCTGGTGAAGAGGAACATCAAGACCATATAGTAAGATTCCTCTCCAGGATCTGGACCTGTAAATGGACAGAACTGGAAAAGTTCATACTGACTGAACAACTAAGACCCAGAAAGACAAACATCACAGTACATGTTCTGGAGTAATACAGACACAAAGAATGTGAACCGGACTGACTGTTGCCAGGGTGGGTGGGTAAGGGAGCAATAGAGAGAGACTGGTGGGTACAAGTGATCTGATCCTGACCAGGGAGGAGGGATAGCAAAAGGAGGGGCTCTATTAGGGAAAGGGGAGGGAAGTAAACACAGCAGAAGGAGGGAGGAGAGTAAAGTAATAGTAAGAATATCTGGAAAAGTCATGAGGAATCGTGCTATTAACTGTCTACTGAAAACATCCTCAATACACGTAAATCAGTGTACATACATGCAGGGTTGCAATGAAAATTTCCCATGGGGCTGACGATGTTCCCTTCAAAGCCAATGACCATCTGACAAAAACCTCAATACCAAGCATGAGAATCCCGCTTTTAAGTTGTTGGTCACAGACGTCCAAGCGATTCCCAAAACATAGCAATTGCTATTACTCTTGGTGGCCTCCCAGATATGGAAGGTTTGCCTCCATTCTTGAAGATACCACACATTTCAGACATAAGCCCCAGAAGACTCTGAACCGGAACTGACCTGGAAGCCCTAAGGACCAGCTTTTACAGTACCAGGAGGCACCATGCAAGCTTCCAAAGGAGGGAAGCCACCAACAGTCCTACCCAGCTACGACTCCTATGAACTACAATGACCGGCATGGCACAATAATCTTAAGGGTACAGTAGTGGCACAACTCATACCTTGATGGTAACCTACGGCTCTCTAATTGGACTTTAAGACCTGTTCAAGAAGAGGGAAACCTCGCCTAGTACTGGAAATCTCACCAATTACCCAGGGTTAGTGAAGTCATGAATGTTGAAAGAAAACCTACAACCAGTTCACTAACCCAGCATCATCCCTCACAACATCTAAACATTTGTCTTATACCCTCACATAAGTGTAGTCCTTACTACTCATCAACAAAACTTCTCTTCGTAATACATGGAGACCACTACAGAAAACTGCAACCAATGAAACTGCAGAGTTGTGGAGCCCACTCCCAGTGGATACATCTACAAAACACTCGCACTCCTAAGGCTCGGGAACACTGCGGAAGAGGGAATGGGAAGATTGTAAGAGCCAGAGGATCAGGCAGTTAGCTATGAGATGGTGTCGCCTAAGAATGTCTGAAGCTGCACCCATAAAGTCTCAGCAACACAACTGCCCAGATGTGAGCTGAACAAGGATGACTACAAAAGACGTTGTAAAATGGATGGGGAAGGTCCATGAGGTCCCAACCCTATACTAAGATCTACAGGCAACTAAGGAGCCATCAGAACAGGAGACATCATCTTCCTCAGGGAAGAGCACACCAATTGGTTATCCAGTGCCAAGTGGTCTGTTCTGAATATTAAAGTAATTTTATGGGAGGAAGTTCTGCCCCACTCTTTTTTATAGCTCCCGAGTAAACAGCACAGAGACATCAGAATTTCTTAACAAGCTGAAAACGTAAACTGTGCAGGTTATGAGTCTATTATAATCTGGCTAGGCTATTAATAACCAAATAAATGTCCCATTACTTGCCAACTGGGTCTCTGTTTCAGGTGTGTCCTCCATGCGAGCTTCTCTTGGCTATGTGCTCATGGTCCATCCTGCCTCGTGGCAACCTCCTTTCTCTACCTCCTCTCCTTTCTCCTCATGATCCCTACTTGAGACCCCTTACTTGATCTCAAGTTCTGTCTTCCTCCTACTCCTGCCCAGTCATAGGCTATAGCCTTTTATTATCCAACTAGAAATTATTAGGGAACATTCTTTACAGCACATTGGTTAAAAGAATGCCCATGTCCAGACTGCAGCCTGGTCTTGGGGCACAGAACACAGCATCTGAATACACAGCACACAAGACGAACTCCAACACCTGAAAACATTCACACAAACAGCATTATATAGACTAAGCAAGTTGTATTTGTGTATTTAAGAGAGAGAAAGAGAAAGAGAGGAAGAGAGAGAGAACAATGAAAAGTCATGAATTTGAAAGAGAGCAAAGAGTGGTGTATGGGAAGGCTTGTGGAGAGAAAAGGGAGAAGGAAACTGGTGTAATTATAATATTATAGTCTCAAAATATATAAAAAATATTTTTAAGGCCACAGTAAGACACACTTCATATCCACTAGGACAGTCGCTGTTAAAATGGGAAACGACAAGTGTTGTCAATGGCATGGAGAAAAGGAGCCCCGTGGATATGGTTAGTGTGTGTGGAAAAATGGTGCGGCCACTACGCAAAGCCATTTATCAATTTCTCAAAAAGGTCAACATAAGATTCCAATGGAGCCAGTTCCCCATCAACAGGCCCTAAAATAGCTGAAATAGGTTTTTTTTTTTTTTTTTTGTTCTTGTACACAAATGTTCACAGTAGCACTACTGACAATAACCAAAGAGTAAAAGAACTCACATGATCGTCAACAAGGAAAATGAATAAACCAAATGTGTATTATGCAGTCAATTACTGTTGGGAACTGACTTTTAGCAGAAAGCAGCTAGAAAGCAGCTATCAACTTTGCAGCCATCTCAAACCATATACCCTGATAGAGACTTGTTTTTCAACAGCCTACAACAGCTGAAGCACACTCTGACAAACATCTTGTTTATCCCACATAGCTTGTTTTGCTGTTTAGTGACCCCAGCTGCATGGTGCACGTGGTAAAATGTTTTCACCTGTGCCCTCCTGCTTGTGCTTATAAATACCCAGGATTTCCTTGTAATAGTGTCAATAGGAGGTGTGAATATAGTCTATGGGAGACAGTAAACGAGACTTGACTACAGACCCTCTGGCTTGTCTCTATTCTTCACATTTCTTGCCCCTCCATCCCCACTCTCCCTCTTGACCAGAGCACTTAGCCCCAAAGCATGGGGCAGTGTGGACAGCAACAAATTACTAGCTTGATGATGCTGATTTGATGGAAAAAAAACCACTTTGTGTGTATACATGTTCATGTAGGTGTATATACACACATGAACGATGTGTGCGTGCACGTGTGCAGGTGTATGTGCACGTGTGTGTGTGTGAGTGTGCGCGCACACGCGCGTGCATGACTGAGTGTGCGTGCATGCAGCCCAGATGTCAATGTTGAGTGTCTTCCTCAATTGCTCCTCACCTTATTTTTGGGGACAAGCTCTCAGTGAAAACGCTGATTTGGTTAGACCAGCTGATCAGCAAGCCCAGGGATCCTTCTGTCTCCCTCTGTCTCCCCAGTACTAGGATTATATATGTACCTCCATGACTGGGTTTTCATACGAGGAAGGGGGACTGAATTTAGGACTCCATGGCTACCTGGCAATCACTCACTCACTCTGCCACTGACTTAGGATTTTGCCCCTAGCGTGAAAGCCACATACACTCCATTTGAAAGCCTTCTGTAAATGGGTTTTTCTTCTTTTCTGAGGCTTATATGCAGGAAGATCTCTTAAGTTGCTAGGGAGTGGCAGCAAGTCACAGCTCCCACTCAGTCTCACGGTCACTCATGGTAACAGCAGATGGTCCCTGGTATACTGCGTAGCTGAGCTGTGAAGTTATATATAATACAAAGTTCACTTGCAGTTCACAGACTTCTCACCTTGTGACGGACTTATTGGGACATAGCCCGACTAAATCTGAGAGGTATACGTGTACAACACTGCAAAACAATGGAACTCCAACGTTTCAGCACCCCACGAAACACTTGACACATGAGTGGACCTCAAAAACATGTTAAGTGAAAGAAGCCAGGCTTAAGATGTCACCACATGTAGGATTCTGTTTATACAGTCCATCGAGAATAGATGAACCCTTGGAAGCACAAAGGCATTTGTGGTTGGCAGGAGCTCAGGCTGGGTGGGGTAGGGATTGTATTGAATCTGTACACTGATTTTGGTAGATTCTCCATCGTCATAATAGACTCAACCAACCCATAAGCATAGAAGGACCTTCCATTTTCTAGTGTCTTGCTCAGTCTCCTTGTTCAGGGACTTAATGCTTTCACTGTAGACGGCTCTCACTTCTGTGGTTCGGCTGATGCGTCTCTTCTTTTCTTTGGGGCTATTGTGAACAGGATGTGTCCATGATCTCTTTCTGAAAATGTTGGTGTATAGAAAAGCTACTGATCTTTATAAATTGGTTTAGAAGACCCAAACATGACACAAATAGCTACAGCTGTATGGTATTTGACAAAGATGCTAAAAATATACAGTGGAGAAAAGGCGGGATCTTTGACAAATTATGCTGAGAAAACTGAATGTTCATATGTAGAAAAATGAAATTATAGCTGTTATCTATCACCCTGCCCAAAAAATTGTCTTAAAATGGGTCAAAGGACTCATGTAGCACCTAAAAAAATTGAACCCGTTAAAAGAAAATATAGGCCGTACCCTACACATTGTAGGTGTGGGAAAGGAGTTTCTGAGTAGGAACACTTTTGCCCAGGCATTAAGACCAACAATTGACAAGTGGATCCTCATACAAGTAAAGCCTTCTGTACTAGCAAGGGAACAATCAATCAAGAGGAACCCATAGAGTGAGGGAGAATCTTTGCTAGCTAAATATATGTAGATGATTAATATTCAGAATATACGAAGAACTCAAAACAAACAAATAAACAAAAAACCCAAAGAACCAAGAAGAAAGACCCAATTTAAAACTGGGCTCCTCAGACATTGTGCAAAGATTGAAACCTTGGAGTTCTGCATGGAGGTCTGTAAATCCCTCCCCTCGGAGCTCAGTAAGCCCCATTGGAGGAGGAGGCAGAAAGAGTATAAGAACCAGAGGGGGAGGAGGACACCAGGAGAACAAAACTCTGTAAATCAGTGGTTCTCAGCCTTCCTAATGCTGCGATCCTTTAATACAGTTTCTTACATTGTGGTGACCCCTAACCATGAAATTCTTTTTCACTGCAACATCTTTTTTTTTTTTTTTTTTTTTTTTTGGTTTTTCGAGACAGAGTTTTTCTGTATAGCCCTGGCTGTCCTGGAACTCACTCTGTAGACCAGGCTGGTCTTGAACTCAGAAATCCACCTGCCTCTGCCTCCCAAGTGCTGGGATGAAAGGCGTGAGCCACCACTGCCTGGCTCGCTGCAACATCTCAACTGTAATTTGTCTGCTGTCGTGAATCGCGGTGTAAATATCTGTGTTTTCTGATGGTCTCAGGTGATCCTGTGAAAGACTCGGAACCCATAGGCTGAGGACCGCTGATCTAGAAGCTTCATCAGCCGTCTTTAGAACAGCCCTAAAGACAGAGTACACGACTCCCATGCCCTGTGCCCCTCATCGTGTTTCCTAATCCTCTCACTCCATTGCTGCATGTGAGCTATTGACTTGCCCTGTTCTCCCAGAGGGCCCTGCTGAGCCAGGGTAGGCGATGTGCCCCAGCCTTTCCCTCGCATGCTCCCCTCTTGCTGCTCCACGAATGAGCTTCTGTGCAAATCCAGCCCCTGCCCCAAACTCAGATGGCTGGACTGGGCGGGATCTAAGTCCCTCCCAGTGTGAGATACCTTGATGCCTTGTGCTTCATCAAGCTGACACACACGTGCTGTCCTTTTTCAGATGAGTCACAGGGTCAGGCAGCCCGTTCATTTCCGGTACACTTTATCACTTGGGGAACTTTGACTTTCCGATCATGCTGGCTCTTAAACTGCTACCTGGATCGGGATTTTGTTTTCATTGTGCTGTTGTCTCAGTTTCGGTTTCCTTTCCTGTCCTTCCTATCAGCAAAGTTTCAGTTCTGTTTCTCAGTGTATTCTCTTTCCCTTTCCTCCTGACGCCCATTTGCTACCACTGTTTGTTTGGTTTTTTTTCCTGCTTTTTAACCTGATTAAAATAAGCCAGTTATTTCAAGGCAGATGGTCCCTAACAGGAGCTTTCAAAATATTGAACGCTCAGTACCCTGTCTATCTATTTTAGATCGAGCAAAATCCATTTACTTTATTAGATTACTTGCCGGTTTGTGAATACATTGGCTTGCTCCTGGGAAATCCCACGGAGTGAACGGACCACCAAGGGTTCCCAGCAAACTAGTAAAATGTAAGGGACCCACACCAGGTGCTTCCGCCTTTGCTTGGACGAGGTGCTGAGAACTCCCTGAGCTGAGGAACGTTCTGGTCTCATTTCTTCTCATGGTTTACAGTTATCTTATGCTCTGTAGAAATCCAGGCTCTATTTTTTCAAGTTACATGACATTCTCTCAGAGTGGATGTATTTGCTCAAAGGTTATCTTGGGACATTAATGTATATATAACCCTACCATGAATATGTTTTATATAAATATTTTTCTTTTCCTTTTTTTCTAATTTAGGATGGTTTCCTCAATGTGCAATCATAGTTACAAAAGTTACAAAACTCTTTAAATGCTAGCTTCAATTTTTTTTTAAATGGTGTGTGTGTTCCATGATGCATATGTGGAGATGAGAGAACAGAGTTGGTTGTCTCCTCCTACATGTGAGTCCCAGGCCTGGAACTCATACCATCGGGTTTGGCAGGAGACACCTTTATCCACCAAGCCACCTTCCCATGCTCATTATGACACTTTCATACATAATGACATCATATTCTGCCTTGCACTTCCCTCCGCCATCTGCATCTCCCCCCACACACATCTCGGTTTTAGATTCTTGATACCTATTGTCATTACTTTACATGAGGGGCCAGCAGTATGTGGCCTAAAGTAGCCATTCAATGTTAATGTCCCTGGCAAAATCAGTCAATTTTTTGTCCAAAAGGAGTATTTTGTTAAGGGCAATTTGCAAGTTTAATTTGTACAAAGAAATTTCACACATGGCTATCTCTGAATTAAAAAAAAAAAAAAAAAACCAAACTCAAGCTTTAATCAATGTGTCTGTTTAACACAGAGGCATAATGAGAGTAAAAGTACGTAGCCCGGAATAGATGAGATTTACACACAAGAAGAAGCAGAGTTGTGGAACTGGGTGACAAATGTTGCCGTAGCTCAGAAAGAGAAACACTCAGTGGACTGGCATATTTAGGAGACACACAGGTGATTTCCTTCTGAAAATAGAAGAACCCAGCGTTACAGAATGTCAGGACTCTGGTAGAGATAATGGGAGGAACATTCACAAAGCCACTGGAGCAGAGAAGCTAAGACGTGCAAGGGACTGTGTGTATACCAAATTCAGATGCTCCATTTCCTGAACCAAAGGAGTCAGCATCACATGTTCGTAATATAAATTCCACCTAGTTTTAAAACTACAAGACCCTAACAACTATTCAGCTAAGTGTCTCCCACATCATTCATTTTGCAGAAGGAAGAGAATGTGAATAAAGGGTTAAAAGTCTTATGTCTATCCCAAGGACATGGCTCCTTCTTCTGGCACCTTAGTTCTAAACACCTTAGTTCTAATCCAGGGCACTCTGGTGCTTTCCTGGTGTTATGTTTAGACAGACGGACAGATAGATGTACCTGTAACTCCAGCTCTGTGCTAGGGAAAGAAAGACAGGAGGATTGGTGGGGTTGACTGACTGCCAGCCTAGCTACAGGCCCAGTGAGAGAACATGTCAAGAGAGTAGACAGGAAGTGACAGAGCAGGACACCTGATATCCTCCCCTGGCCTCCACACACTCAAGGCCTTGTACAACTGCATACACATGTGTTCCAACAGCCCTGGCCATCTGTCTGTGTCTCTGTCTCTCTCTGTTTCTGTTTCTCTATCTCTGTCTCTGTTTCTCTCTCTCTCTCTCTCTCTCTCTCTCTCTCTCTCTCTCTCTCTCTCTCACACACACACACACACACACACACACACATACACACACACACACACTAAGAGACAAAGAAAATTCTTTAAAAAACAGAAAAATAATGAACGGTCTTTGGACAAGGGTGCCAACAAAGAATGATTATGCAGATTTGAAAAGGAATCTGACTTTTGAATACCTTCAAAGGTTAGTCCTGTGTCTCTCTCTACTCTGCTGTTTTGCAAAGAATGATAAAATGATATAACCAAAAATTGGAACTACCTTCATTTGCCTATTTAAAGAAAATTTGTAAATGTAAAGCATGGTATCCAGACAACTTCCCTTGAGCTACTTTTTACTCCACATAAGTCACCTGCTAAATTTTATGAGGAGTCAGTAAACAAGGGGGTGAATGCACCGATCAGGTAACACAATTTACCTACAAGTGGAGAAAAGCAATCGGTGCAGACAACTCTGATATCACCACTGCGACCTAACCAGAGTGGGCACTCAGGACATATTGTCTAGCATTTGGGAGGCTGAGGCACGAAGACTTGCACATTCAAGGCCAGCTTGGGCTACAGAAGGAGATCCTGTTTCAAAGTTTTACATATATGTAAATGTTACCAATTTTACATAAATTAAAGAAAAAGAGACTAGGCTGATCCCAGGTGGAATGGCCAGTGTGGAGACCCTGCATGCGGAGTGAGTCAAAGCATGTCTGCAAGGATGGCTCACGTTTAGAACAGAGACGAGCTAAAAACTATCCCAGACAATGAATAAACCAAGAGCCCGGAGAGCCTATTCTTGGCAAGTTAGATAAACACATTCTGTAGTTGCTAAAATTAAGTTTCCAAAATAGATAAATGTGGTAGAGCCACATAGCATAAAATAGCATTTCCACTGCATAATATAACACGTATACATATATAACATGAAATTAGCAGTGTACCTCACCAAGGCACAATGGTAGAACAACAGGAAAAAAGTATTCTAAAAGACGACAAGGAAACTGTTATCTATTCTCTACAAAAAATAAAACAATCTACTCTAAACAGATACCCAACCTAAAAAACTGTGCCTCAATTATAGTGCTATATACTATAGTCAGAAAATACATGCTTCTGAGAGATGGTAATGACTAATGGTCAGGTAGCTGTGACAGCCCGTGATTGGAGAGGTACATGCTTTCTCCCTTTGTAGAGCATATAAGTTCAGGAAGTGCGATTGCACAGGGTAAAGGTATTTTGTGTGTACATGGATTAACATGTCTATACATAATACCTTTATACAAATAACTATCTGCATACTTTGCACAGTGGAAAGATTGGACCAATTCTTCTAAGTACTCCCAACAAAACACAAAGGCTTTCTTTCCTGTTGGGAGATCCCTAATCTTGAGGAAAAGAGCACTGTTCACAGACGCAGAACACATGCCAAGTGTTTTTACTAGAACTTTCTCTCTCCTGAAGGCATTTCTGCTTTCGAATGGAAGCAGGCTCCATGGCTGTTTAACCCAACCCCTGCACCTGTCTGTAGGTGTCTGTGATGTGCGATGACTACGGCATAAAGGACAGGAGGTGGGCCCGTCTTACCATGGGCCTTCTTACCAACGAGGGCTCACATTTTGCATGAAGCAGAAACAACCTTAACGAGGCTACGAAAACTTGGATATATTATATTTCTAAAGAAAGTAACTTGTTTGTGAGTATATGATTGTGTGTATACACGTGTGCTCTCATGTGCAGGCCAAGACTTGGGCATGAGTCCTGAGTTCTCCTTGTGATTTGGTTTCATTTTCCTTCTAACACTTTTGTGACATTCTATTTATTTTGTGTGTCTATGTTTGTATATGGCTACACTTCACAGCATGGATATATATGGAGCCAGGGGACTTGTGGAATAGGGTCTCTTTGGATCTGATTTTGAACTCAGGCTATCTGACTTGGTGTTGGCTTTGTTTTTACTTAAAAAAAAAATTTACTTATTTATTGTATGTATGTGAGCACACTGTCGCTGTCTTCTGATATACCAGGAGAGGACATCAAATCCCATTACAGATGGTTATGAGCCACCATAACCATCTGGTTGGCTGGGAACTGAACTCAGGATCTCTGGAAAAGCAGTCAGTGCTCTTAACCACTGAGCGATCTCTCCAGCCTCTTGTTTTTACTTTTAAAAGGATTTGTGGGATTATAAAGTTTCCCCCTTGCCTTTTCTCCCTGCAAACCCTCTCACTCTCCTACAAATTCATAGCCTGAAGACCACTGCTCTCACTCCCAGCATGCCTCAGCTGCCTGCAGTTTGTCATACGGTTGAGACTTCTTGGGCTGCCTCCTGTCAACTTCGGCCATGGCCACTGGAGTCATCCTGGTTCTGCTCACATTTGGGCAGACATGCTGGTGAGAATTCATGGTGTAGCTTCTAATGTTACTAGGAAACAGAACCTCACAGTAAGCTCTCTAGTCTTCTGGCTCTTACAATCTTTCTGTCCCATCATCTGCAATGTTCCCTGAACCTAATGTATATGTATTTGTATTTGAACCTGTGTTTTGTACACGTATCCAAGTGGAATGGACTTCAACATTCTGTATTTTGGTTGGTTTTGGTTTCTATTGTGGTCTCTGTTGCAAAGAGGAGTTTCATCGATGACGGTGAGGACTAGATTAATCTGAGGGTATAAGAACAAATATTTATAGATTATTGCTACCAATTATGCTGGCTTAGCAAGTTGGTGGTTATAAAGTCTCCTCCAATAACTATGAATTTGAGCATTGAGAAGTTAGCTGGATTTCTAGTACCAGACACAATGTCCCTCTAATCGAGTGGGCCTTAAGTCCAATTAGAGAGCTGATGGTTGTCACCAACATATGTGCGTCACCCTTTAGGTTCTTGGCTGGTAGTGACCAAAGAGTCAATGTTCTCCTAACAGAAACCCTAATACCAGACACGAGAAGCCTTCTTTTGAGTAGTTGTCCACGGCTGTCCAGGAGAACCCCGAGACACACAGCTTATTCCTGCTGCCCTTGGCTGCCTCTCGGAGATGAAAGATTGTCTCTATTGCTGAAGACACCATACATTTCAGACGCAGGGCCCAGATTTTCCTGAGATGGACCTGACCTGAAAGCCTCTTCCCTGAGGACTAGCTTTCATGGTATCAGGAGGCACCATGTGTGCTTCCAAAGAAGGGATGCAACTAACGTCTACCCAGCTCTGATGCCCGTTAACCACATCAATCACCAGCAAGGCTTGGTGTTTTTTTAAGACAGTTTTTCACTGGTACCTGAGGCTTGCTGATTAGACCTGGGCTACCCAGTGAGTACCAAGGCTCCACCTGTCTCAGCCTCCCTAGAGCTGGGATTGTAGGTGTTTACCACCATGCCCGGCTTTTATGTGGGTGCTAGAAATCAAACTTGAGTCTTCATACCTATAGAGCAAGGACTTACTGCCTGAGCTATCTGTACAAAGATGAACGGCAAATCTTTTCTCCAAAAAGTATAAAATGGATAGAATTATCAAAAACAACCATCTTGACATCCTTACATTGACCAGAGCCATACAACAAATTAGAAAAGAATGTCTTCAAGAGGAATGATTGAACGTCAGTGAGATCGGTAGAAGTCTCTGGTGTTGTCCCCATGGCTCTAGCACATGGCAATTCTGTAGGAAGACTAGATTGTGACTTGTACCTACCAGAGAGGTCCAATGTCATTCTGAGAAGATGTTGGAGGAAAAAACAAAAAACAACCAAGCAACCAACCAAACAAACAAAACACCAACCCATATCCAGGAACAGTAACCAAAACAATAGAGATTTCAGTGTCAAACAGTCAGGGAAACCCTTGCAACTAGCCTAAGATTACATACACCATAAGACCAAAGAGAAATTAAACAGTGTGACCTGGGGACGCCAGCTGTGCAAGCCCCGATATACTCCTGCATTTTCCTGGCAGGCCTGAAGACCGCCTGTATGTACACGGTTGTACACTTGCTCAGAAGAGACCAGAGTAAGCCTATGTAACTCTGAAGTTCACTGAAGGTACAGCTTTATGACGCAGGGTAGAAGTGTTAACTTCCTACACAGTGAATGAGTGTCAGCCCAAAGCAAATCAACCGAAGCAGCAGCTTCATTAAATCATTAGGCCGAAGTGCAGCTCTGGTCGGTTGTGCTGGCTACGAGGCTGTGCCAACCCCGGGTAAGAGAGGAAGCCGGGCTTATAGCAGCAATGCAAGCACCATCAACACAAAGACTGAGCACACACAGAAGCTGCAGCATGTGTTTAGAAAGCCAGCCTCTCAGTGAGTCCAGGTAAATCATTACCCAATGAGTAAACGAACCACGGCAACAACCAGTTACAGGTGTGAGAACTTCGTGTTATGTTATGATATGCTCTCTAAATGTCCAGTCTTCAAGAAAAACATCACGAGATTTATAAAAGAAGCACTATGACTCAAATATAGGAGAGAAATATAGATAACAGAGACAACCTCTGAGGGGCCTCAGATATTGGAGACATCGAACAAAGACTAAGTAGAGTTAAAAACAAACAAAGGCAACAAGGTTGACAAAATTAAAGGAAATGACATCAGTATTCCACCAAACTGAAAATATTAATAAAAGTATAGAAATTTATTTTCAAAACCAAATACAGGTTTTGTTTTTACGAGAGATTTTGTAATTTAAAATAATCCCACAGTTAAGAGTCCAAGGCCTGTTAGGGTCTGACCTAGGTGGTCTCATACATGTGATGATGGTGCAGCCTAATGTTCTTGTGGGACTCCTAGGAGTGGGAATGGGGTGTCTCTGGCTCCTTTGCCTGTTTTGGGAACCTTTGCCCTCCTACTGGGCTGTCTCATCCTACCTAGACATGAGGTTTTGTGCCTAGGCTTACTGCCATGTCTGGTTGATATCCCTGGGAAGCTCTTTCTGAAGGGAAATGAAGGAGGAATGGGAGATGGAGGTGGGCGTGACACGGAACTGGGAGGAAGGGCTGGGAGCTGTGGTTGGGATGTAATATATGAGGGAATTAAAATAGTTTCAAGTCCCAGATATTTTCCTAGGGACAGATTCTACAAGTCAGGTGCAAAAGGAGAATAACTTCAACTCTCCCAGAGAACAGACAGAGGCAATGCTTTCAAGTTAGTCTGTGACAGTATTAATGTGAACCCAAACCAAGACATTAAAAGTACGCACACGGACACACAATTTGAGACACACAAAAAAACTTGTATTTTAATTTCCTCATAAAAATAGAACCCTCAGCAGAATATTAGCAAGGTGAAACAAATAAAGTATAAAAATATGTTACTCTTCTCCTGGCTGCCTTTTTTGGGGGGGGGGGGGTTGTTTTTTGGTTTTTCGAGACAGGGTTTCTCTGTGTAACCCTAGCTGTCCTAGAACTCACTCTGTAGACCAGGCTGGCCTCGAACTCAGAAATCTGCCTGCGTCTGCCTCCCAAGTGCTGGGATTAAAGGCGTGCGCCATCACTGCCCGTCCCGGCTGCCTTCTGATCAAGATGTAGAATCTCAGCTCCTTCTGTAGCACCACGTCTGCCTGGACACTGCCGTGCTTCCCGCCGATGATACTGGGCTGAACCGCTGAATCTGTAAGCCAGCCCCAATTAAATGTCCTTTCTAAGAGTTGCCTTGGTCATGGTGTCTTGTCACAGCAATAAAACCCTAACTAGGACACCAACTGAAGTTTATCCCAGGAATGCAAGGTTGCTGTAATATCAGAATGTCACAATACAATACACCATTTAATAACACAGACTTTAAAACGCACACCATCATGTGAATAGACTCAGAAACCATTTCCTCCAAAGTTCAACATATATTTAGGATTAGAAAGTAAAAGAGGAGCTGGAGAGATGGCTCAGGATTTAAGAGGACTGGGTGTGTTCTTCCAAAAGACCAGAGTCTGATTCCCGGTAGCCACATGAAACCATTTGTAAGTCCAGTTCCAGAGGATTCCATGCCCTGTTCTTCTGGCCTTTGAGGGCACCGGGCACTCCTGTGGTACAGAAACATAACTGCACACTAAACAACCACACCTGTAAAATACAACTTTTAGAATATTAGGGGAAGGAGAAAATCCTGCCTTTTCCAGAAGGCAGAAGGCCTTTGTGGACCTGGGCATAGAAAGCTCCAAAGGAAAGGTGTCCTCAACCTTGATGTATGGTTGGGAGTTTGTCTATGACAGTGGCCCATGGTTGGGAATTTGTCTCTGACAGTGGCCCAGTAGGAATGCAGCTTTTATGTTGAAGGAAAGAAACATACACACAAACACGCACATACACACGCACATACAATGGTAAAACACTGCATTTTTCTCCTGTAAGACTGGGCCTGAGGCAGTAGGGCCAGTGTTGGCCACTTCCATCTGCTTTGTTCTGGGCAGTTTAGGGAAGACAAAAAGGCATCGTGATGAGAAACTTTAATAAAACCATCGTCATAGATTTATGATCGTGTATGTGAAACTGAAGGAATGACTGTACATGAGTACACATGTGCATATACAGGTGTGTACATGCATGCACACTCACAAACACACACATGTGCATATACAGGTGTGTACACGCATGCACACTCACAAACACACACACATGTGCATATACAGGTGTGTACATGCTTGCACACTCACAAACACACACATGTGCATATACAGGTGTGTACACGCATGCACACTCACAAATACACACATGTGCATATACAGGTGTGTACACGCATGCACACTCACAAACACACACATGTGCATATACAGGTGTGTACACGCATGCACACTCACAAACACACACGTGTACATATACAGGTGTGTACATGCATGCACACTCACAAACACACACATGTGCATATACAGGTGTGTACACGCATGCACACTCACAAACACACACATGTGCATATACAGGTGTGTACACGCATGCACACTCACAAACACACACACACATACACATGAAACTACTAGAACTATTTGAAGAAATCAATAAATTTTCAGAATAAAACTTTACCACACCAAAATCAATAATATTTCTATATATTATCAATGAATAATTCAGAATTGAAATTAGAATCTGTTTTTCACTAAAAAATGTGGCAAATCCAAGCTATAGTGGAACATGTATTCTACAATAGCCAAGCCTCAGGGGCTTGCTCAGTGAACTCAGATAGAGAGGAAAATAGTCAACTCTTACAAGTTGACCTCTACCCTCCACAGACAGGCCATGACATGCATGTGTACATGCACACACATAATAATTAAACATAAAAAAGTAGTTATGTATCTCAATGGTAAATACCACAAGCACAAGGACCCAGGCCCTTCTACAAGACTCAGTCACAGAAAAACACTAGAAAGGACTTGTGGGCTGGGGTATAACTCAGTGCTAGAGCACTTTCCTACCCTAAAGGAGACCCCAAATTCAATTCCCAATACCATGAGGAGTGGATGAAACGCATGCTAAACTTCATGCAGGAAAATTCTGCCTAATTTGGTTTTTTGCCATATTAGTTAAATTTTTAGTAATGAATACTTTTAAAGTCAGGAAATACAGGGTTAACATTAAACTCTTTGGGTTCATTCAAAGTATCACACACATTGTGTCGTAACTGAAGCTTGGCTTTGGGGTTGCCAACCAGAGTTCGAATGCCTGGAGTACTTTCTAGCATAAGACCTAGGGGAAATGGCCTCACCCGACAGCCCCCAGTTCCTTTTCTATACAATGGCACCGTCGGAAGAGTGTTATGAAGATGAATGGATACTGTACTAAATCGCTCGTAAACTGACACTCTGCTCAATATTTAGTATGCGGTCATTCACACCACTGTGGCTGCTCTGTTAAGGAAGCCTTGTTTTCCTATGAGGAAATGATTCCTTCCCACCCCCCACCCCCTTGGCTGTCATTTCCTTCCTTTCTGTGACTACTTTAAGCCACCAAAGTAGAAAACACACCAGCCGGAGAGGGTTGGGTGAAGAAAACAGACTATAGTCTAACTCTCATCCTCAGAGCTGCTCCGGGCCTGAGCCCCCATCAATGCATGTCCAGGAGCCAGCTGCCATCCAGGGGAGACTACCAGAGGCGTAGCTTTTATCGGAGGCGTAGCTTTTACCAGAGCTGTTGCAAGCAGGGAGCTAGCAACATCTCATGACCTTAAATGCTTGTGAGACCTTGCAGCCAAAGGACTGGCTGAAGCAGAAAGTGTGCTGGGGTGGGCCCTGGAAGAGCTGATCGTGTGATGAGTCTTAATTTAGCACCATGTGACCATCTTCTTCCTGTGACTAGCTCGCCTGACTCATCAGCCGCCTCCCAGACTCAGAGGTCAGAGGTCAGCAAATGACAACATGGTGAACGTCCTTTAGTCACCTCTAACTCTCTGGCACCACTTCTTAGTCCTTTCATAGGACAAAGTGATTCTGTAGGCTACCCAAATCTCAGTGGCAACCAGAACACCATCACAAGCTTGTTAATCTTATATTTGCACTTAAATTTGAGAGGCAGTAGATTTGTGTAAATAAAAACCTCTTCGTCTTACATCTATCTCACAAAAACACAAGAGAAAAATTTCCAAAAATAATAAAATCTTTGAGACTTAGAATGAAAATTCTATCAGCGCTGCAAAGAGTGATGTAAAATTTAAAACAGCACTATAGCCTATAGAAAGATGAACCTTGACTTAAGATTTACTAACAAAATAAACATCTGTTAATGTTTTAAGTAGAATTAGGCCATAAAATCAGCATCACAGGTAGAACTAAACTCTGGAGTAAATACATCAAGAGTATAATCTAATTTATGTTTGCTCATCTTGTATTTGCTTGTATCCAGCTCACTGTGATAACCACTGGAAAATGTACAATATATCTTTCTACTTAATAAATAAATTGGCTGACTTTAATTATTTTAGTATACTTTAAAAATCAACTTTATTTTGAGGGTACACTTTTTGTTTATTATTATTGTGAGGTGTGCAGGTCAAAAGGCAACTCTCGGGAGTTCGTTTTCTCCTTCTATCATGGGTTCAAAGTTTCTGCTCTCAGGCTTGTGGGGCAAGTGCTTTCTCCCCTGTGAGGCATCTCACAGGCCCCCTATACATACAACTTCTATACATACAAGTAACATACAGGCCAGGCTGAGCAGATTATATATATTTGTAAATATAATATATATGCATATAATAACAATGAAAATGTCATGAATTTGAAAGAGAGCAAGTTGAGTATATGAGGGTTTGGAGGAAGAGAGGGGAAAGTAATTATAATCTCAATTAAAAGTAATCAGATTTACTTAGATCTTAAATAAATCTACTATGTATTTTCTTTGTGTAAATGTTTGCCACGGTTTCTATAAAATTGATATGTAACATTAAAACTATATATTTAAAAACATTCTTCTAACTATTTTTATAAAATAGGGTTTCAGGCTTGGTGTGGTCTCAGCACTTGGGAGGCAGAGGCAAGTGGATCTCTGTGTGTTCAAGGTCAACCTGTTCTACTTGTTGAGTTCCAGGCTAGCCTGGGTCACAGAGAGAGACCCTGTGTGGTGGTTTGAATATTCTTGGCCCAGGGTGTGGCACTCTTAGGAGGTGTGGCCTTGTTGGAGTGGGTGTGGCCTTGTTGGAGGAAGTGTGTCACTCTGGGGGTGGGCTTTGAGATCCTCCTTTTAGCCATGTGGGAGCCAGTCTATTTGCCTTCAGAACAAAATGTAGAACTCTCAGTTTGTCCAGTATCATGCTGGACGAATGTCTGGATGCTGCCATGCCTCCAATCTTGATGATAATGGACTGAACCTGAGAACCAGTATGCCAACCCCAATTATATGTTATCCTTCATAAGAGTTGCCATGGTCATGGTGTCTGTTCACAGCAATAAAACCCTAACTAAGATACCCTGTCTCAAGAAAAAGGAAGAAGTTCATATATCCTAGGCTGGCCTCAAACTTGCTATGTAGCTGAGGATAACCTTGAAAATTTTATCCTCCTCCCTCCCAAGTGCTAGGGTTACAGCTTAGCATCTCCATGCTAATTGTATCCACCCCTGGGAATTGAACCAGTTCTTCCTACGTGCTAGAGAAGTATTCTCTCAACTAAATTACAGCCCCAACTTGTTCCTACTTGTAGTATTATTACAGTATTGTTTGGGATCAATATTACTTACATTGATATGATGTATAAATTTAAATTTCAAAGAACATGAACATCAGACTGAGTCATTACATAGGCCCCATCACTTACCCCAGTTGGTAATACTCAAGGGGGAGTGGTGACTGACTTACCTACATAAGGATCTGGTAAAACAGAAGGTTATTCAATTCTACTATGGGGATAGCCTTGCATGAAGGTAAGTGACAAGCTTGCCTTCCATTCCCCAGAGTAACTCACAAGGAAACTGGAGTCTTAGTCAAGGCCAATTCTGAATTAGAATTACTGTGTGAAAATTGGACAGAGGAAAGACAGGGACTTTTTTTTTTGAAAGTAAAAGACAAACGGAAAGAGAGAACACTTCTCCAGGAGAGACTGCATGCTTCCTGTGTCAGAACGTTCTATGTTTGATGTTGGTGCTGGGCACACTGAGGGGCGTGTCATCAACCTACCATGTGTGCATGCTGCCCATTTCCCCAGTCTCAGATGACAAGCAGCCTTCTGGATCTCTTTAGAAAGAAGACAGATAAAACAATCAAGTAATGAAGGCAATTTAATTCTAATGCCCAGGCAGAAACGCATCCTGTTGGCACTCCACCATGCTTTTGTGCAATGTGATTTTTCTGTAGCATCCCTTAAGGTTTCTGCCGGGGGGTGACCTTGCTTGGACTTGGCTGTCTCAGGTTTCCTTTGTAACACATCTTGGGACACCTTGTGAGTCTGCAAGTCATGACCATTTCTTTGGTTCTGACCAACTTTACTCCGTACATTTTTGAAAGGTCGATAAACTTGAGGTAACACATTCAGAAAAACAGCTCTGCATCAAGTTTTTAGGCCTCTTTGTAAATCTTATATCTGTGTTTTGAAGGGACTTTGAATAATGTTTTGTCTCATTTACAAAACCAGTTAACTAAGCAGCTTTACAAGTTAAATACACTTACATATTTAATACTGTGGTGAAGTGTCATTCAACAACAAAGATACATTCTGAGAAATGCACGGCTAGCTGATGTTCATGCTTGAATACCATGGAATGCACTCACTCAGATAGATGGCTTCTTGGCACAACCAAGACACACAATAAGCAGGTGTGTAGTGGTGAGTTAGTTAAACTGCTTTGGCTTCTGGTGGGTTGCATGCACACTGCACCAGCCCAAGAGCTCTCTGGATTTGCACCCACACCTTGATATGTCTTGATTAGCTCAATGGCTGGGCACTTCTAATCCTCCCTGAGGCTAGCATACATTCTCCCCTCCAACTTTGCTCTCTAAATCAACATTTTATCTTTGTTACCCCAAACCCAATCAGGAGAGTGGCCCCTAGGGCCACTTTCCCAATTCTTACACGGCTGGTTTGGTTCTTTCCTGCAGCTCTTACATCTAATCCCTCTGCTTCTCCATCACTGCAATTCACCTCCTCTCCTACCTCAGTTCCTTGACCATGAAATCTAAAAGTCCGGAGTCCGTTCTTTCTGCCCAGCCATTGGCTGTATGGCAATTCTTTATTATCAATTGAAGCCAGCTGGGGGTAGGGACCTTTAGGTCTGGAAGCAGTTTTTGGGAGCAGAATTCAGACACAGCATTAGAACCAATTCCCAACAGTCTGGTGCCAGTGTGCCACAGTACTCTTTTTTATTTATAAGTAGGACACTCCAAAATAATGACAATGTACAGCATACACCCCACCAGTAGCGACCACAGATCAAGTATTCTGCACACCGTACATAGTTGCATGCGCTGTACTTTCCAACAGCTGGCATCACCACGGGCTTATTACTGCAGAATCTTCACAAATTAGTCAGGAATACATTGCACTGTCGCATGACAATGACTATGAAAGCACTAAGTGGTAGGAAGACTTCCGCTGCATTGTAATCACATGGACGATAGTGACTGACTAGCGTCTTGTGCACGGTGCACGACTCTGCCGTCTTCATGACTAGAGTACATAAAGATGTGTACTTGGGATCTCTGGCTTTTCCATTTTATTTTGAAAAGATTCATACCAACAGAAAACCAAAACAGTACACTGTTCGCTCTTAGATTCTGAATATTTTATGGCATTTACTTTGCCCTTTTCATGAATTTTTCCTAAGCTATCTGAAGATAAATTATAAGTACCACAGCACTTCAGTCTTGGGTGTTTCTATACATATCTCTTGAAGATGGGGCTTTTACTCAGAAGCCACAAGGCCGTTATTTCACCCAAGAAAGTCAGCATTGAGGCAAAAAAGTGTCTAATAAGCTCATATTCAAATTATCTAATTGTCTCCTGTGTCTTTTAGGTTTTTAATTCAAGGAACCAATACAATAGGCATTGCATCTGGTTTGTTTTATCTCTGAGGAGCCTTTCATCTAGAACAGTATTCTCCTTGTATTTGTCTTGGTAATGTGAATAACTTTACATATTTTTAAATATTCACATCATACTAAATAGTGCCCAAAGTCTGGGTTAGCTCGGTGGTGGTGGTGGCGGCACATACCTTTGATCCTGGCTTGCTCCGAAGGAAGAGACAGGTGGACCTCTGTGAGTTAGGGCCAGCCTGGGCTACAGAGTGAGCTCCAGGATATGTAGAGAAACCCTGTCTCAAAAAAGCAAAAAAAAAAAAAGAAGAAGAAGGAAAGAAGAGAGAGAGACAGAGAGACAGAGAGAGAGACAGAGAAAGACAATGTCTGGGTTAATCCTATTTCCACATGATTGTATTCATTATACATATTTTGACAAGTTTACAAGCTGTGTGTACTGCTGGTAGCACTATTGACATGACAAAGGAAAATAATTATTATGTTCCATATTTTATAAAATTAGCTGTGGCATCCAGTGTGGCTTTGATGGCATCCATTAGATTTATTCCAATAAAATACATTTGCTCTGTGTTAAAATAGTTTTCGGATTTACTTATGTTACTTATACAAATGTTTTGCTTGAATGTCTGTCTTTGTACATCTGTCTGTGCTCCATGTGCTTGGTACCCGCAGAGGCATTTTGACCAGTTTCAGAGAGCAGTAAGCTGCCATGTGGGTGATAAAAAAGTTCTGCAAGAACTGCTCTTAACTGCTGAGCCATCTCTCTAGCTTCTCTTTTCTGTTTTCAGCTGAGGTGGGGGAGAATGTTTATTTTGTTTCCCAGTAACTTTGTATTCAATAGTGAGCAGGTCAGAACCATGATTACAATTGACAGTTAGAAAATGCTACCTTCTTCATCAGCACTTTCTCAGAAGTACACACTGACTCTTCTTTTCCTCCCACGGATTACATTTTTTTTTTTTTTGGGTTTTTTTTTTTTTTTTTTTTTTTTTTTGGTTTTGAGACAGGGTTTCTCTGTGTAGCTCTGGCTGTCCTGGAACTCACCCTGTAGACCAGGCTGGCCTCAAACTCAGAAATCTGCCTGCCTCTGCCTGCCAAGTGCTGGGATTAAAGGCGTGCACCACCACTGCCCAGCGATTAGGATTTTTAAAATCTATTAATATCACTTTATTGTTGTTACATTAAAAATTTCCCAAACTTGGAAAACTGGAGTTCATCTGCCCTCCTGACATATCCTATTTCAAATTAAGTAGAATTCCTAATAGAAGTCACTAGTTTGAGGACTTTCCAAACCAAACCATTTTAGTATCAAATTTATTTTTCAACAGTCTCTAAAGATCGTGGATTTCAATTTTTCAAAAAAAAAATTCAATATACAATATTTGAGAACATAGTCATTCTGGTCACGCTAGGCCCCAGGAATCTTCCTGACAGAGTCACAACTCTGAATTTAACCCAAGGCTAGGCTTCCATTAAAGTCTCCTACTACATTTGAGGAATAGACTCCCAAGCTACCTGTGAAAATACTGTCACAGAAACAGTGCTTGTGACTTTTGCTTTTTTCTCAACTGCCTTGTATTTTTAGAAACCCGGAAAAAAAAAAAACTTATCTTTTAAATTCTAATACATCATTTTTCCTTAAGTTGTATCTCAACAAATAATTTGCCTGTGTTATTTCCAAGATCTTTTGATCAACCTTTAAATATACTTTAAAAACTAACATCCATGTATAATGCTGTGTATGACCCAACTGAACAGAAAAGAAAGAAAGGTAGGTAGGTATTCAGTGAAAGAAACAGGAAAACATGTTAGAAAATCAGTAGGTCAATATTCATGGCTCACAGGACAAACTTTAGAGATGGATCGGCCTGGCGGTTTCAGATAACATCCTGACTAAGTAGAAGACTTGAACATAGAGCCCTTTAAATTATGGGTATAGATCTCTGTGCACCTGAGTGTGCTGTCCATGGAGGTCAGAGCTATCAGATCCCTGGAGCTGGAGTCACTCACTGGCAGTGACAGCTTCCTGATGTGGGTCATGGGGACCCAGCTCCTGAATTCAGGTCCTTTGTAAGAGCAGTACACTCTTAACTGCTAAACCATCTCTCCAGGCCCTAGATACATGTTTTGGGTTTTTTGTTTTTTTTTGATAGAGAGGATAATGTTAAGTCTATCAGTCTATTCTAAACTACTTAAGTATTTGGTTGGGGTTTCGGTAAAATTACTTGCTGTAACCTAATGGCAAAAGGTAGAATTTAAAAGTCCTTTCCATCAGTGCTAGCATCAAATCCAAAGTACAACGTTCCCATGAAACCAGAGAAACGCATACTTGAATGTTTAAAATAATAGCATCTTTCATGTTTTACTAAATGTCTATCAAGATCATCTAAAAACAAGACATAATAGGACCTTGAGCTAACTCTATTAGTCCGGGTTTCTCCAGAGGAACAGAACCAATAGAATATGTTATTAGAAAAGTTGTTAGATTGGCTTATACAATATGGGATAGTTAGTGCAACTATGGTACCTAGTAGCTTCTCAGTCCACAGCACTAAATATCTTAGCGGTCCAGATGCTGGTCTTCAGTAATTAGAAGTGGGAAACTGGGCAAGGACATCAGGGAAGGAGGCAGTGGAAGAAAGGGGGCGGGGCAAGGCAGGCAAGCAAGAACAGCAGCTTTCCCTCTGATCACTTCTAATTTGGCCCCCCTGCTGGCAGATGCTGCCCTTCCTAGAGGGGTGCTATCATAACACAAGGGAGGGTCTTACCCCTCCATCAGTTCTTGTAAGAATTATTCTCACGACTGGCTCAGAAGCAAGCCTCTGACAACCTAGTTTATCCATTACAATCCCAGTATGAAAACTTTGGATACAAACCCCACACTCACCACTCCTATAGCCCATGTGATTTGATTACACATGGAACATAAAATTTAGGGCAGGCTTTTGCAACCAGGCAGGAGATCATATTTCTAAAGAGTCATCAGAATCATGAGGGTAGTTCTCCCTAGTTAAACATTCCCATGTTGCCCTGGGCTCTCTCCCTTGACAGCAAGCACTGCAGCCACCCTTCGCCCTTGCTCCCTGTGTTCTGTCAGGGTAGAAAAACCACTTAGACCTGTGTATGTTTGTAGGGTGGAGAGAGGGCCCTGAAACAACACCCTGTGGGGACAAAAATCATCAAGCTGGTGGAGGCTAGCCTGAATTAAAGTACTGTACATGTTATTTATAAGTGTTACTATTGACTGTATTTTCTAACGCTGTCAAAGCTAGAGACACAAAAATCATTATCAGTTGCAAATTTAATTCTGATGAAAATCTGGACTGGGTGTTCTGAGTCTATATTAAATCACTGTTTGATGTAATGGAAAATTAAAGACGTAAAAATCCGAAGCCGGGGTCACATATAAAAATCAATTTGGAGGTAGAGTATTTGCTCATTACATAAGGCATGCAAGGATAGCTGGGAATACGTGTGTGTGTGTGTTTGTGTGTGTCTGTGGTGGTGGTGGGGTCCTCACACCATTGTGCTTAAAGCATTTCATCCTAAGCTTCAGAAACGTGCCTAAGGGACCAGGCAGGGACAGTAGACTCACTCGAGGGTAGTTAGTAGCTGGGGTTTACTCCACTTAAGCTATGCCCAAGAAGCACACGAAAGGGAAAACTACGTGTCAGAATAGCTTTCACTTATTTTTGTCAACCTAAAATGTACTGAGTAATTCTCCATCTCTTGGTTTTACCACCGAAGCTGATTCAGGGTTCAACTCTGCTTTATCCTAAATGATAAAGCCGAAGAATTGAGAGATAAAGGCGACTCCCCACACTGTAGACGTCCCACACTCTCAGAGAGGGTTAGTGTGGAAATTAATCTTCTCACGCTCCTACTAAGGTTATATAGTATGAGTTTTTAATTTAAAACTGTAAGGAGATTTTTTTTAAAAACTACTTTTATTAACTTTCAAAAAAAATCCTGTTTTCCCCACCCCCACCCCCAAGCACAAGATTTATAGTTTATTTACAATCGTGGACTGACAAACAGTATGTCAAGAACTCTTGACTGGCAGTCAGGCTCCAGCACAAGTGAGACAGCATAGAAGGATGGTCCTGATGGCTCTGTGAGGAATCACGGCCCCTTGGGCTTTCTGTTGGTTTGTTTTTTAAATAGATTTTTATGGTTGGGCTATACATATCACTGAAAGAGAGTCATTGGGGCGGGGGGGGGGGGGGCTCTCCAAACCTTAAAAATGTATTATCACTTAAAAACCTAAAACCCTGCCAAGACAGTAACTTATTAAATTGTTTAAAAAGAGTTACAGGAAATTCACCCCAGCACAAGAATTCCAAATGTTCACGGATAGGAACTAAAACGTAGCCAATAAGTGATTCTGCAAACCATAGATTTGGAGCAGGAGTGTGTGTTCATAAACGTAACCTTGCAAGCCAGAAGCAACCATCAGGCCAAGCACCCCAGCAACAGGGTCCCCACAGCGGGATAGCCGGTCCAAAGCAGCACCTTGCAGCCAGCCTGAGCTTGGGCACTCCGCATCCCAACCTAGCTCCCGGATCTGAGTCCCAGCGTCCACACCAACGGTCCAGGTGAAGGTTTAGAATATGGTAATCTCCCGTGGCTGACTTTCGCGGAGTCCACTAGGCGGCGGGGACTGGGAACCCACTCGTCGTGATCCAGGGCGGTGGCTGACGTGAAGATGGTCAGCAGCCACGGCAGGGCCGGATCTCTCAAGAAAAACTAAGTCGATTTCCTCCTTCCCACGTGAACCTCGCCCACTTCTGCCGTTCCCCGCCGAGCTCACCTCGAGGTGGTCCCAAAAGTCCCAAACCCACGTCCTCGGTCTGTTGGAACCCATCAAGCATTAGGACCGCGCGGGACCTGCCAGAGCCTTGCGGGCTAGCAGGAGGTGGGCGTGGCTTCTCGGGGAGGGCGGCTCCCGGCAGGGGAGGGGGGCGGATGAGGCGCGCGCGTCACGCCAGCTCTGGATGTTGATTGGCTGCAGTGCGGTGCGCGGAGCCCGCCAGCGTCTCCGCCCAGTCCCGCTGCTCCTCCTCCTCCTCCTCCTCCTCGCCAAGCCGCTCTGCCAGCGCCGGCTCGAGAGGGAACCGCTCAGGCCGTCACCGCCAGCCCCGTGCGGACGCGGAGAAGGCGGAAGGAGGACGTGCTCGTCGACTTGCTCCTCCCGCACCGGACTCCCCAGCGGGCACGGAGCCCAGGGGAGGAGCCGCCGCAGGCACGCCCCGCCTCCGGCCGGGACGAAGCTGCCGGCCGGCCACCGCCCCCCCTCCCCGGTCGGCGAGACCCGCCCCCAGCCCGCCCCGGCGGCATGGAGGGGCAACGTTCTTGACGGCCGTGCCGCCGCCCGGGCGCTCGGCTCCTCCCGCCGCCCCCGCTCCCTCGCTCGCATGTCCGCACCGCCTTAGCCGAGGATGCTGAGGATGAAGCTGCCACCGAAGTCGACGCACCCCAGCGAGCCGCCGCCCGACGCGGAGGAGCCCGAGGCGGACGCGCGGCCGGGCGCAAAGGCGCCGCCGCGCCGCCGCCGCGACTGCCGCCCGCCGCCGCCGCCGCCGCCGCCCACGGGCCCGCCGCGGGGTCCCCCGCCACCGCCGCCGTCGCCGCCGCCCCGGGGACTCGAGCCGCCTGTTGCTAGCGGGCCGACGGCGGGCGCGGGCATGCCGGGCGGCGGCGGGCACGCGGCGGCGCTGCGCGAACAGGAGCGGGTGTATGAGTGGTTCGGGCTGGTGCTGGGCTCGGCGCAGCGCCTGGAGTTCATGTGCGGGCTGTTGGACCTGTGCAACCCGCTGGAGCTGCGCTTTCTCGGCTCGTGCCTGGAGGACTTGGCGCGCAAGGACTACCACTACCTGCGCGACTCGGAGGCGAAGGCCAACGGCCTCTCGGACCCGGGGTCGCTGGCCGACTTTCGAGAGCCCGCCGTGCGCTCGCGCCTCATCGTTTACCTAGCGCTGCTGGGCTCGGAGAACAGGGAGGCCGCCGGCCGCCTGCACCGCCTCCTGCCCCAGGTGGACGCGGTGCTCAGGAGCCTGCGCGCGACTCGAGCCGAGGGCTCGCGGGGCAGCGTGGAGGACGAGCCGGGTGGCGATGGCGAGCAGGACGCGGAGAAGGACGGCCCCGGCCCGGAAGGCGGCGGCTGCGCCAAGCTCGGGACTGGAGGCGGGCTCGGCTTCAGGGCCCAGGAGGAACTGCTGCTGCTCTTCACCATGGCTTCGCTGCACCCGGCTTTCTCCTTCCACCAGCGGGTCACCCTGAGGGAGCACCTAGAGAGGCTCCGCAGCGCGCTCCGGGTGGAGCCGGAGGACGCGGAGGTGGAGCCGAGCAACTTTGCGGGCTCCAGGGCCCAGGTAAGGTGCTCTGAGGTGCGAAGAAGTGGCAGTGCGGTCGCAGCGCTGGCCTCCCTCTCGGGAGCCTTGGAATCCAGCTCCGACCCCTGCCTCAGGCAGGTGTCTCGGAATAACCACTCCGCGGCTCTCGGCCCGGGGTAGTCATCGTCATTTTCTTGGGCGGCTCAGTTCTTGTCACCCACATGCACATAGAGCCACCCGCCATAACAGAATGCTCTAGAATTCTCTAACGTGCACGAGTTGTCACGGAAGACAGGGGCTCCCTGACCCTATCGAGACCTCGGATGAGGAGGCTCGTGGGACATTTGGGGCTTCAGTGTTTGAGCGCTAGGTGCAAGGGGAAAAGGCAAGCGCTTGGGGGTGCGGGCGGCTGTCAACCACGTCTGTCTAGCCCTGGGTGGGCTGCTTGCTAGTCTCAGCCTGTTTAAAACCGCCTTACCCCTTGGCACTCCTAGGTTACTGCTCTTGCCTATCTATGACATAAGGGACTTTTCATACTTAGTGTGTGCCAATTAAGGCTTCGAATAGGGCTTTTGGCTTTTAGTAGGAGAACTTTGTATTCTCTGCGGGTGAGGGGTATTCTATGGAGACCTTTGACTGCCCTAAGTACTAAAATCGGTCATCTGGGTAACACACCTGGGGTGGCCTGGCTAAACCTTTAATAGACTACCAAACAAGCCTTCCTAAGGGGCTTGATTTCTACTTCAGATCTGGGGTCTGGCGATTTCTTAGGTCTTTACTGTAGGGATTAACCTTGTCTAAAAGAGTTATTAAAACACATTTAGTACATAGGGATCCACTTGTCGCAAACATTAAAGAATTTTTACAGTCTTGAAAGCAATTTAATTAGGCTCAATAAACCACTTAAGAATGGCGATTTAATGGGGATATGTTTCAATTGCAGTAAAAACTGTAGATTAAGATCTTATTTTTGTGGATCACATTTGATTTGGATGCCATTTTTTTTTCCATTTTAAGAGGGGGGATTTCCCTCCCTCCTCGCTTGAAAGTTGACATATATCAGCAGTCATTCAATATCATATAACTAGAATTTACCATTATGTCTCACTAATGATTGTATAGACTTATTCATTACCCAAGAACCCAGGGCGTTTAGGAGCAGTCTCAAAGGGCCTTAGAGATAATGTAGGCTGAGTACTTCGGGTTTTTTCCCATGAGGCATTTGTGAAGTCACAAGTTAAAGTTTTATTTTATAAATCTTGACAAAACTCAGATGTAGTAAAAACTAATACCTTGCATTTTCTTGATGATTGTAAAATCATACCATCTTCCAGTGTCGCTACTACCAGCACACACGTGTGTGTAATGATGGTAAAAGCTTAATTCACCCTTCAGCCTACTCACTATTTCTACCTGAAAATACACACCACAGAGCTGTTAAATGTAGAGAGGAGAGCATGAGTTCGGGAACATGTTTTCTTGAGACAGTATAAGGTAACCTTGAACTTGGTGTGATGAAAATGTCCCACATCGGAACAGTTTACATCATTCCATTCATAGTATGCCAACACAGGTACAGCACTAATCGCAGGATTTTAACCGTGAGAGGCTCCTTTCCCTTCATCTTGCTTTGAATGTGGTGTTGGAAAGCAGACAGTGAGGGTAGGCATGTGCTAACCAGAGCAATGAGATTTTTATCTTGACTGCAGTGCATGGCCTTTTCTGGCCCCCAGTGAGTGCTGGGAGGAGTGGACAAAGGAGATTGGGCATCCTGCCACTAATGTCAGCACATCATCACTTCTCAGGAAGTGGGAGTAGGGAATAAATGCTACAGGGATTAACGTGCTAAGACGGCGGGCGGGCCAGACACTGGGGCTGTGGCTTTGCGCCTGTTTCTTCAGTAGTTGTTGAGGGTTGATGAACAAACCATTTGTCTGATGGAACCACTTAGATCCCACCTTTTGGAGGTGTGTGTGGGTTACTGTGGGTCCCCGAGTCCTCCGGCTGACGCTGGTCTGGACTTGCTGTCTGAGCGATCTTGTTGCTCCCAGGCTGTGGTTCGTGAGGCTGCTGCTGCTGCAGGTGGGCTTTTTAAGAGCGGATTGCCGCGCTCCAGCCCAGCTGCTGCTCGGCCCCCGGTGACCTTAGCGCACGTAAGGTAGGGCGCGGGCAGGACCTGCAGGAAGGGGGCTGGAGCGCATGCCGGCCGCTCGTGGAGGCGCGGGGTCGCCTGTGGTCGCGGTCCGCGAGCCTGCGAGACAGCACGGAGTCGGCGCTGCCCCTCCCCCGCCGGCAAGATGGCGGCCGCGCAGCTCACGTGACCGGCGCCGTTCAGCCCTGGCCCCGCCCGGGCCGCGGCCTGACTGAGAGCTGCACGTGGGCCCAAGGCTGTTGGAGGCTTGGACCTGATGAAGGGGAAATTCATGGGCTGCATCTAGGTTGCCCCGGAAGTAACTTCGGCTACAGTTATGCAGCTTCTCATTGATTAGGAACCATGTTTGTCTCTATTAGTGTTTATGACCAAGGGAAGCATATTTGCCCACAGTGGCGGAAGAAAAAAAACGAACTCAGTATTGTGCTAGGGTATACTGGTTCAGGATACTGTACCTGTCTTTAGAATTGTACCTAATAACTCTAAAGTGGGTTTCTTTAATTTTTAAACTAATGACATTTATGGGTAGGACATGTACGTGAATGCCAGCTTTATCTTCTGTGCCCTGAGGGTGAAGTCCAGCACACGGCGTGTTAACCATGGACAGTATTTGTAGTTGGTTACAAGTCCACCAGCTGTCCCCAGAGTGTGCTTACTAGTCCATATCAGAGAAACAGGAATAAACAAATGTGGCTTTACTCTTAGAAGTGACAGTTCAAGCTTCTTAAATGGGATTTGTGTGATTCTGTACTATCACATGATATTAAAACTTGAGTATTGGCACCCTTCCAGGAGACTTGCACATAAATCTCACTTTCTTCCCAGCGGCAGTGGACCATTATGCTTGTATAAGGTTCCACAGATAGGCCCAAGGAACAGAGTGGGAATACTCATTAATGGTGTCCTAGGAAATGTGCGTCGTTCTCTGTTAAGAGTTCTCTTATGTGGAAAATAGCTGCAAACATCAAATGTTAGACACAGTTCTCTTCCTGTTGTTAATAAGATAAACCATAAACACTCAGGAACAAAACTCCTCTGTGGCTTTAGGTCCCAGCTTTAGTCTGCTGTCTGAGTGATGAAAGGCGCTGACACTATTCAAGAGCATTCACGGACCACTTTTAGAAGGATTTCCCTAACCAGGGATGCAGAGGTGTAAGAAAGAAACCACATTGGTTATCATGGGAGTCTACAGTGACTGGTATTGTGTGCTAGCTCTTTTGGTTAATGCTTGAAGCTTGGTTGTTTGGCCTGATGAATAGTATTAATATTTGAATAAAAGATCCTGAGTCTTAGTGTCATAAGCCATACTTGAACTTATCAAAATTAAGTGGCCACGAGGCCTTTACCTACTAAAATTAGTAAATTTAGTGGGGGTGGGGGGGAGACACCTTGTGAAATTGTCCCTTTTTCCGTCAATATGCAAATTGGCTGTGTTGTCCTTGCCCGACCTATTACTTCTGCTCAGTTTGCAATACAGATAATGAGTGAGTTGTGCTGGAGCTTGAGAAAGAAAATTTTACAGTGGGTTTTAGTCTAAATTTTAGTTCTCCAATCAGAGTTCATAGAGAGAGCAGCTACCTAGAAGTTTGAATACCAGAATGCTGTTGTATTAGGTGCTAAAATATGTAAGTAAGAGATGACAGTAAAAAGGAATAGTGTTTGTTTCTGAGACAGTTTCACACTATAACCCAGGCTTGCCTCAAACTGGTAGATCCTTACTCTGCCTCCAAAGTTCAGAATACAAGTATGAGCTATTCCTGATGGCTAGAAATCACTTCTAAAATTCATTAGAATATATACTGCATTTGTTTTCTTAGGCCATTGCTAGAATATATCTTAGGGTGAAGTGTTGGTGGGTCTTGCTTGAGGTTTTCTCACTTGTTGGAAGTACTTATAACTAGTCTTCATTAGCATTTGAGTCAGGTCTGCCTCCTAGGTGGACTAAGGGGAGCAGATGTAGAACAGCATCTCCAGCTGAGGTGGGGCGGGAATAGCCATGCCCTCCAGGTGAAATGCTTGGTTTGCTTGGCTATAGCAAGGAATAGAAGTTTCAGTTGTGATATAAAACACTGTTGAAAGAAGAGGCTTTTTAGAATCAGGTAATTATTTTAGTTAGCAGGTGATTACCAAACTAAAGTACATGATTTCCTATTCAGAGGTTTTCCTCTGGTAGAAGGAAAACAAGTGCTCTTCCTCTAGACGAGAAGGTCTCTTACCACCACACTCCTGCACTGCCTTGACTCTGTGGAGATGGATGGGAGGCTTGTGCTGTGTGGCTCCTAGAGTGAGGGGGCGTGGTCTGGAACAGCCCTCATCCAGGAGGGGTGGACACATCAACCAGCCAACCTGAATCTGAATCCAGCCTGGACGCATCAACCAGCCAACCTGAGTCTGAACTTTAGCATCATCTATAAAAGAAGGCAGAGTGACTTCCTTTCCAGGTTGTGGTGATTGCACTAAGAGCAAGTTGCAAAATAATTCAGACTATTTTGAACACATTCTCAAGTTAGTGCAGTTTTCTTTAACACTAAGTCATGACTTTTTACTTTCAGGAAAGTGGGGTCTTTCTGTGTTTGGGGCCTTTTGGTTTTATACTTAAAGCTCACAGGGTAGGATACTCTTACATTCTTATTACTGTAATTATGGATTGATTTTCAAGAAAGATACAGTTTAAAGGATAGAGTATTTGGTTTTCAGAAAGGATAGATAGTTGAAAAGATAGTATTTGAGAGATATTTAGAAAAGTTATTTTTTTGTAATATGTACATTGTTTAAGAAAATCTTCTAAAACCCCCAAAGAAGAAATCCTCGTCAGTTACAAATAATTTCTTTTAGGATTGGATTTGGGACTATAAATGGAGGAAAATACATATTTTGAATTTAAATTATCATTAACTTCAGTGCAGCTGTAGTCTACGTATTCACCACTTTTCACATTTAATTAGGAAATAATAATTTAAATTTATGTGGGGTCAAGCATGATTGTACTAAAAAAAGCAATTTTATAGTTTAAGTTCCATAATTCTTTAGTTAAGAGCACAGGCTGAGATCTGTGTACTCGAGCATTTCTGCATTGAAGCTGTTGTATATTTTTTTAACTTGTTTAATGTTTTCCATCCTTTTAAGAAATGTTAAGGTTTTGGGAGGGGGGGTTGGGGGGTTGCCAGTCATTGTAGTTCATGTTTATAACGCTTGTAGTCTCAGTATTTGGAACGTTGAAGCAGAGAGCCCAGCCAGAGCTTTATCACTAACAAACAGCAAAATAAAAGCAAGAGGCTAGTATTCCTGCACTGTGAGACAGTCCTTTTCTAGAGAATTCACTGCTCACTGGGTAGTTGTGTTTGTCTGTGTAAACAGTCAGTGTGAGAGGGAAGTGGCCTGGGCTGTGTGTTGTGGGCAGTGGAGGCCTGCAGGCCGCAGGTCCTGTTCCTTCTGTTCTTGTGCTCTAGGGAATATTTGACCTTTGGTTCCCTGCCAAGTGGCTCATTAGCAGTGTTCGGTGCTCATTCAAGGAGTAGTTTATCTGAGGTTTTATTTTATAAGTGTAAAACATCCTGCCTGCATGTATGTGCATCATGTGTGCCTGGTAGGTACCCTTAGAGGCCACAAGAGGGCTTCAGATCCCCTGGAACCTGAGTCACATGTGATTGAATGTCCATGTGAGTGCTAGGAGCCAAACCCCAGTCCTTTACAAGAGCAGCCAGTGCTCTTACCACTGAGCCATCTCTCCAGTCCACCTTTAGCTTTTGAGAGGTTACTTTGTAAGTTTCCCAGTGCCCAGTATAAGATGGAGCTGCCCTCCTCCTCGTGTTTTATGTAACTGTCCTGAAGATGAGGGCAGTGAGAGCCATGCGTAAGATCATGGCTTAGTCAAAGGATGGTTAGCACAGAGGTTGTGGTGGATGAACAGACTACGGAGGGCTTTGGGGTCAGATGAGAGGTCTGGCTTGTTACCTGTGTGCACGGGAGCCAATGAAAATAATGATGAGTCTGTGCTGTATCTCCTGAAGGTCAGCTGTCACTTTTAACTCAAATACCCATTTCTTCTAGTGTAACCATTAAGTGTCAATCACCATGGTGTGATTGATTATCTTAACCTTTAACTGTCTTCCCTCTTTATCCTGACACTGCCCGTCAGTCCTGAAGGACTGATGCATGTTCCTGTGGATCTTGATTCTATAGATTTAGAATAATTCCCTACCTAGTCCTCTTGTCCAGCTCATCTTTGGGGTACTGCCACCAGATATATCTTTCTAAGTCAATCCTTAGTCATATTATAGTTTCTTTCAGTGACTGATGGATCCTGGGATTTAATAGACTCTTAACTCAAAGTCCTAGCTGCCACTTCTTTTTTCATAAATACTGCCTTTCCTTCAACACAGGATCATGCCAGCCCCTCCTGTGATGATCTTAGGTTATCAGTCTTATAAGTCTGTATCAATTCAGATTCCCACTAGTACACACATTCTTGTAGAGTCTGGGTACTTGTAGAATTCTTACTACTATTTTAAACATATGTAATTGACTTCCTTGCTAGATCTTTACATTACTTGTATTTATTTTTGTCCTCATTGCATATATCATAATTGCTCAGTCATAATTTTGTAAACCTAGGTGTTCAAATATAGCTCTTGAAGACTGAATGCATTGAACTGTGATTCCCTCCCCCCCCCCCCCCCCGTCTTACTTGTGCTCCCTCCTTATGCCTCAGCATGGGGATGCTGGTTACAGATGGGTACAGGAGTCAGAATTATGGACCACTGTCTGGTTGTTTGGATAATTGAGAGCACTTACAGAGAGTCTCCCAGGGTTTGCTCTCCAGCTTGTGATTTGTGTGAGAGAGCGAGAGGGAGAGAGATGAGGAATGGAGACCACTTTGCTTGTGCTTAGGAAGTTAAAAACTTGACTTTGGCCACTGAAGTGAGCGCTCTGTAAAGTCATGTGGAATTTTTATGCTTATTAGTAAGACTGTGTAAATTGGGATAGTTTCTTAGAGTAAAATTGATTTTTGTTTTAGTGGTCCTGGAGGGGAAAGTGGTTATGCGTGATGGGAGGCCTGTGGTGTTAGAGTATCGAGAAAAAAGCAGTTCTAAAAGCAGGTTGCACGATGCAGTGGTGAACAGAACAGCTGTTGCTTTGGGAAATGGTTTGATTCTCTTGGACAAGTGAGTTCACTTAAGTGTCAAATGCTAATGCAGTGTGCCCCCACTTAACTGCCTGTCTGTCACTGTCAAAGCCCTTAGATATCTACACGGCTGCAAGAAGTCTTCTGCACTGAAGGTGTAGCTGTGGCTCTGCCGGAGGACCTAGAAAGTCTGGCGGCACCTGGGCTGTTAACCTGAGTTTCATTTGCTTCCTTCAGAGGACTCCTTGGTCTTGTCCCTCTGCAGTCTCCTCTCTTGTGCAGTTAGGCTGTAAAGGGAAATGTGTTAGAGCATCGCTGTGGGCTAGGGAGGCGTGTGTGCAAGGCTGTGGGGATGGAGTAGCATAGGAATGAAGCAGCTCCTGGTCCACTTTCCACCTTCCTTGTACAGAAGAAAACTTCACTACCTGTTTGTTTTCCCGTATCCTTGTCATTTTGTGTCTACTGTAGATTTTGTGTTTCACCATGCACCTGTCACCTTAACAGGTGGCACTATTTAGATTGACTCAGCAGAAGCATGAAGAACACATGAAGGTCAATCCTTAGGTTACAAACTGCTGCCCTCTTCCTGACCCTCCACTTCCTTCTCCCCAGTAAGCCTCTGGTCAGCATTAGAGCTTTCTTAATGGTTCCGTTTCCCCCAAAAGGAAATTATACCAACAGTTTTAACTTTTTAATAAGTAATTAAAAAGAGTCTCCAAACTTCATAGAGAGTGATAGTAACAATTCCTCTACCTCCTTGTTCCCTCTGTTCAGGTCTGCGTAGTTTGCCATTTTGTTATCCCAAGTATCATGTTGAGAAGAATGTGCATACAATGAAGGGATTGTGGTGTCAGAGTACATGTACCCCATAAATTACCTCCAGGTACTTTCTTCAACAGTGGCTATATATACCCAAGCTGGGCAGTAGCCAATTCTGTCATTCCCTTGCTGAATCATCTGAGACCCTCACTTCTAGTTAACAAGCCACCAAAAAGAGAGCCCACAGTCACAACAGAAGTCTACATCTTGCATGTTCTGAGATGTGTCCATTTGATTGTTGCAGCTCAATTCATATATAAGACATGTTTTTCTTAATCTGGACCTTGCTTGTATCAGGTGCTGTGGGGCAATTCTGAAGACTTGCCTTTGGTTGAGGTAAGATTAGACTAACCTCCTGTCTTGTGCAGTAGCTGCCGGGTAGATCAGAAAAGCAGTATTTCTCAACTTCTCCTTGGAGTATTTCTTCCACAAAGGTAGGAAGCAGAGCTTCATGGGGGAGGTGGCTGTTATTCCTGTATGTGTGGTGACGTCAGTGGTAGTTCTCAGATCTCATGACGTCTTTCCTTGGCTGAATGTCGTGTTGTGTGACTTGTGAAGATGGAGGTGGCCTTTCACATGTGGTACTAACAAGTACCACAGTTAATGTTTTCCATAGCTCATTGTGAACTTGAGAAACAGTTTCTAAATTTAATCTGAAAGATTTTCACAGTATTGGTACATACCTAGACTTGAGGATAAGAAGAAACTATTTGCAGAATTTTATGGGTTAATGGACTTGGGTCCTAGTTTATTAAACAGGATAAGCCCTCTAGCACTGAGTAAAAACTGTTCAGCCCCTTTTAACTTTATTTTGAGGCAGCCTTGCTAAGTTGCTCAGACTGGCCTTGAACTTAAGAGCCCTCTGCTTCAGCTTCCTCTGCAGCTAGGATGGCAGGAGTTACCACCATGCTCAAAGATTCTGTTCTTAAAATTGACTTGTGATTTCAGTTGTGAAGCAAACTACTTTCCTGTGGTTGTTTGACTGGAACACTGTGGAAGCAGCCTGGCTAATTACCTATGCTAAGATACTTATAACAAAACATACTGTGGCACTGATTAAACCACATCCATCTTGATGGATATAATCTCATTGTGGTCTTGATTTGAATTTCCTAATGGAAATTTATTGTTGCATATTTCTCATGTGTTTATATTTGAAAGTGTATAGTTTTTAACTTAAACCATATTTTGGCAATTAAAAAAATCTGCTATAAAGAAAAGAAGTGGGCTGGTGAGATGGTTCAGTGGTTAAGAGTGCATGCTATGCCTTCAGAGGACCTGCATCACCTGGAGCTCCTGCTCCAGGGACACCTTATACCTCTGGCCTCTTCAGGCCCCATCCGGTCTCATGTCCACATACGGTGCTCACAGATACACACAGTCGTTAAAAATAAGTTCCTAAGGAACGAGAAGGGAGAGGGCATTGAAACTGTTTACTCAGCCTCTTTTCAAGTAAGGGGTGCTTGAGAGGATGGGAAGCTTTTCTTGTTTCTTATGGTGCTGGGAATGCAAACTGGGGCCTTGAACATGCTGAGCAGGCACTGCGCCACTGAGCCGGACGCTACCACCTCATTATTGTCCAGTTTTTAAAAGGATGTAGAACAGTGTTGAATTTTTAATTAGCAGAATGTCTCAGGCAGACGTGGGCTGTAAGGAAAGAGTGCGATCTGAGTGTATGTATGAGCTTAGCTTTAAAAACTGATAGCATTGCAAGCTGGTAAAGACTGTGAGGCCAAATGTTTTAGCTGTTGGGCCCTGAAGAGATCTGTGCTCTCCTCATGACATGGTTCTTTGTAAATACTCATATTACCTTGGGTTTCTAGGAGGTGGAAGTAAGACTTTGTTCCCAAGAGTGTCCTTCACTCACGTAACTAGAGCTGTGATCTGGAGTCCCACACTCAGTGTCAGGCCAGTTTGGGTAATTAAGCAGAAGGAGAAAATGCCTTCCATAAGCCCCCTGATAAGTTTCTGGTCCTCTCTTCCTGTCATTTCTTGACACAGTTAAAACGTCAGTGTACGTTTGGTTCTTGAAACAAGTTATGTTAATACAAGTAGTGTTTTGAGGTTCTGGGTAAGAGGAGGTAAGGTGTCAGGATGGAGAAAGGAAAGGGCTATTTTCTGTTTTTCTGCTTACCCAGAGTCTTACAATAATAGTGTGCACATAGCACACCTCTATTTCTGGAGAGCTATAAGCTTGGTGTGCTTTTTATTATTATAGAATCCAATCTTTGAGGCACACACCCATAGTTAACTAGTGATGGGCTGCGTAGACTCAGTCAGGGTCAGAATGTCCTGTGGTTTCTGGGTGACCTGACTTTGATAGCAAGCCATTCTATACATAGTGTTTCTCACAAAGATGTGTTCTGTGTCGATGGTGCTGTTGATAACACTTTGTCCTAATGGAACATCCTGTTAGACTGTCACTAAAACTAATCAGTAAATAAACTTTATGTAATGATTAACATTCACAGTACCTTGAGAAGTCAGCATAAAGTATACTATTTATCTTATATGTCCTTTTGATTGTGGTCCGTGTCATATAGAATGACCACCACTGGCAACCTAATGAGCATCGTTGGGTTTCTGTGTGTCAAGATCTCTGGGAAAGTAAATATTTGAAGATTATTATTTTAAATAAGAATAAGCATTGCTGCTGCTATTTGTGATTCTGACACTTGGTGTTTTTTTACCTTTAATTTTTAATCGCTTGTAACTAGTATAATCATTATTCAGACTGTAGCACTTGACTTGTGTGAAATTTTCTACTCTGATATAGACTATCATCTTCTCTTCTAGAACGACTCTGCTTGTGGTGACTATATACAGAGTGATGAGACTGGTTTAGTAGAACAAGCCCAAATACCTCAAGATGGACTCACTGTGGCCCCTCACCGAGCTCAGCGAGAAGGTATGCTGTGTTTGTTGTATTTATTTGCACTGGTTAACACAGGGTTTTAAAGTTGTTGCAACAGAAGTTGTTGCTGTTTCTGCTGGTGATGGTAGTGGTTGGTTGGTTGGTTGGTTGGTTGAGATAGGGTCTCACATAGCCCAGGCTAGCCCAGATTCACTGTATAACTAAAGCTGACATTGAATTCCTGATCTTTCTGCCTCCATCTCCCAAGTGCTAGGATTATAGGCCTATGCCACCAGGCCTAGTTTATGTGATGCTGGGGAGCCAATTTAGGCCTCCTACATGCTAGGTTAGCACTCTGTCAGCCAAGCTACATCGCTAGCCCCAGTACTGTGTAATTCTTAACTCTTGGGTTCAGAGAAATCCTGTTGGTCCTGGGCTTTTGGCCAAAAGCAGTGTTTCAGATGTTCTAACTTATGTGTTCTGGGGCTTGCTGTCCCCTTGCTCTGCAACCCTGTACCGTCCTCTCACGTGTGTCTGGCCTGTGTCATGGACAGTTGTTTCTTTAGCTGTCTCTTAAACCTCTGTGTGTGTTTCTGGAGGGCAAAGACTTTATTACTAAATACTTAACGTAGTATTTCATCTATAGTACTTAGTGCTTACTATTAAAAGGAAGAAAGAAAATTAGCGACGTTCATAATATCAGGAAAGTTAGCGAAGTTCATAATATCAGGAAAGTTAGCGAAGTTCATAATATCAGGAAAGTTAGCGACGTTCATAACATCAGGGTGGAGAAAGTGTTCACATCCATTTCCCAATAGTTTGCAATTTGAAAAAGGAATTGTGGGAATGAAAGCACATAACCATCTAAAAAGAAATGGTCTTGGATGTTCCCTTTTCTTTGCATTTGGGGAGTCCGTAAGCTCATACTGAGAGGAAGTTTGAAACAAACTGTGGGCTGCTGTGGAGGCTGCAGACGAACCAAGGAAGCATAAGACATACTCAGTGGCAGCTCTGAGTCTGTGTCAGTCAGCCTCCTCACCATGGGTCTTCTGATGCAGTTTTCCTGAGAGGAAGTCTCTATCTGTTTAATTGTTACAGATGTTTATCTAATTACTACCTCTGTTTAAGATGGTCATGGTTCTGTCCCAGCTGAACTTTAACCGGAAACCACTTCCCTTCTGTCCAGCTCATAGAGCAGCAGTAACCGGATGCAGAACCCGACTTTTACAAAGTTTTGTTCTCATAAAAACTTGTTGAGAACTTCAGACTATTTCAAAATGATAGCAATTAGTTTTAAAGTGGTACTGTGGTTCTTCATTTTTAACTGTTAAAAACATGGAGTATAATACATGCTCTCTGGTTTTAGTTTACAAGGGTTAAGACAGGTAATGCCAGGTATACTAGAAGCTGAAGGCATATTCCCAACTTGTTAACAGCACCAGCTTTAGTTATACAGTGAATCTGGGCTAGCCTGGGCTATGTGAGACCCTATCTCAACCAACCAACCAACCAACCAACCAACCAACCAACCAACCAACCAACCTTTTTCTCTGCTAAACAGCAAATACAAAGAGCTGGCTCAGTTGGTAGCATGCTTGCAAGCATGAGGACTTGGCACTTGGATCCCTAGCACCTATCTACAGAAAGCCAGGCACAGCAGCACCTGTGCCGGGAGACAGAGACAGAAGAGGGTCCCTGGGGTCCACTGCCCAAGTCACCGAGCCCCAGCTCTAGTGAAAGACATTGAAAAACAGCATGGAGAGTGACGAATGAAAGCAGCAACATGAGTGCCTCATGCACAGACACACAGACACAGGCGTGCACGCGCGCGTGGGCACACATACATGGGAGGGGGCTGGGGGGGCTGGGGCCTTGCCTACACCTCGTGCCATCACCTGTGCTGACCTGGGATCACACCCAGGACGAAGTGCACTGTAGACAAGCACTCTGAATGAATTCCCTTCCACAGCCCAGACAGCTCTGTTTTCTCAACACCAGTTGGTTCAGTAAGGTGTTATTTGCCAGCATCCTCTTTAAAATGGTTCAGTTATAGCAGGTTTTGGAAACACAGACCTCTCATTCCTCTGTGGTCATTGTAACACGACACAGGTCTGAGTTACCATCAGGCACTTGAGATTTTTTTTGACACTCTGAAGCAGCCATCAGACTGCACATGTTGAAAAGTTGGCCCTAGGTGCTGTTAGTGCTCTGTCCCTGCTTATTCTCCATGTATTTCCTGCTGCCTCTCTGTGTTCTGTGCTCATGCTCTCCCTGCTCACCTTTGATGGTGTGCAGCAGTCTTCCTGTCACTCCCCTTCTAAAGCAGAAGGAACGCCCCTCCCCTCCCCTCCCCTCCCCTCCCCTCCCCTCCTCTCCATCCCCACCACAGTCCCATGGCATTGCTCTCCCAGCCTCTTCTGCCATCACTGTCGAACACATTCCTGTCAGCCTCTGATGGTGCAGCCTCAGCATCCAGTAAGTGTTGTACCTGCTGGACACCCCAAGCAGCAGTCTGCTTGTCTTCAAATCCTTGTAGTAGTTTGTAGAGGTGACCTTTTCAGACTGGATGCCACCCTTCTCCTGCTGCTCTTCTTCCTCCTCCTCCTCCTCCTCCTCCTCCTCCCCTTCCTCCTCTTCTCTTTCTCCTCCTCTTCTTCCTCCTCTTCCTCTTTCTCCTCCTCTTCTTCCTCCTCTTCCTCTTCCTCCCTCCCCCTTTCTTTTTCCCAACTTGATTTCTTTTCTATGACAACTTGGTGAAGGAGCTGTAAAGTGAGTCGCCGAGGTCTTGCTTGCTTGGTTTACTAAGTTCATGAATACTCATGTGTACTTCGTTCATGTTTACTTCGTTCATGGATAGACTGTATCTGTGTGGAGAGCTTGTTCTCGTGTTTTCTGCCTCGTGTCCACTGTCTCACCTGTAGTAGTAAACTGTACATTCTTTCACAGCGAGTCTTTATGGTTTCTTTCAGTGATCAGTTTATAGGACATTTTACCCATTCCAGGAGATACAAAGTCCCCTTGTGGCCTCTGTGGGGACCAGATATGTATGTGGTACACATGTATACATGCAGGCAAAATACTCATACATGTACAAATAAAAAACAAAAAACTAGATATTTTTTAAATTATTACTATTATATATACAAAACTTGAATGGGCTATACATATTTAGCTCATCCCGAACTGCTAATTTGAATAAGAATTTTTATTATTATTCTTTAGAAAACAGTCTTCACTAAGACATCTTTTGATTGATTGATTGATTGATTGATTGATTGATGTTTTGGTGCTGACTGCTTGACGTGAATACTCAGCATCCTGACACACGTAGGACGCATCCCTCATGGTTGCGTGGCATATTGCTATGTATCAAGTTTTTCATGAGGTAAGACCAGTTGTAACGATTAAGCAGCATAATTACTGGCATTTGTCAAGTTATCGGATTACTTTAGGTAACTGAACATGTGTGTGATCTCTGATACAAGTCAGCATATGTGTTTTTTCTTTCAGCTGTCCACATTGAGAAGATAATGTTGAAAGGAGTCCAGCGAAAAAGGGCTGACAAGTACTGGGAGTACACTTTCAAAGTAAGCTGTTCTCACCCCACAGTCCGTCATTCTCTACAATATGTGACCTGTCCAAGAGCTGCCAGCAAAGTCGAACGAACAAAAAGACAGACATACAGACAGACAGACAGATAGATAGATGATAGATGATTGATAGATAGACACATGATACATAGATAATAGGTGATAGATAGAAAGATAGATATAGGTATAATAGGTAGGTAGATAGATGATAAATAGATGGCAATTTTTAAAAACAAGTAAGAACCTTGAACTTGGGAAAACTATTGAAAATGCATGGTGTAAGATGTGTCTTTTAAAAGTAAAAGTAAAAGTAAGTATTTCATAAGTGTCTGCAGACCACTGGCCTTCCCTGTCCTGGTATTCCTTTCCTGACTGCTCATGGGCTTTTTCTTCCCTGCTGTGTGGCTTTGTCATCTGTTGGCTGTGACCCTCAGGCCCCGCCCTGTCTGGTTCTGTTACTTGTACCTGCTTACCACTGCTGCAGCTTCACTGTTGGGCCCTGTGCGGTTGCATCGCAGATGCTCTGAGGCTGCCTGCAGTGAGGCCAGGGTTCCCACAGCACCACTGACCACGTTCTAGCTGTCCCACGCTCCTGAAGACTTCTCACCCTCTGCAGATTACTACCACAATAGCTTCCACAGATCCTTGAACTGAGCGTCTTATGGAAGTGGGCATCCTCATCCCTGCTGTCCTATAATGTCTGCCTTGCTCAGTACATTTGTTGAATGAATTTCAAAACTTCTACTTTGAAGGAGAAAAATCCTTGACTTTGATTTCTGTTTCCAGTTTCCCTGTGTCTCACTTTTGGGATATTTGGCTCTTTGCCCTTAAAACTTGGCATGCTGGCTTCTCCTTTAGTTGTTGGAACTCACAGCTCTTCTCTAAGACCTTTCTCCGTACCCTGGACCAAAGCAGCTAACATCTGGCTCAAATGCTTCCTCTCTGGAGAGCCTCTTAACACCAGCTACTCTTGTTTCAGGCCCTAGTTTCCATCTTTGAAGTAAAGACTGGTAGAAATTCTTACACATTTGTTTGGTTTTATGTGATGCTGACATGCGACTGAACTCAGACTTCAGTTGTCATGTCTACTCCTGTATCCACTTGCCCCAGGTAGATATTTTTTGTTTAAAAATGTACCTTATTTAAAAATAAGGGTTGCTACATAGCATTTTTATGCATTTAAAAATTACATTAAAGGTGATATGATTAATGATAAGACTCAAATATTAGCATATCTCAAAGCATCACATATTTTACAGTTGTACAGTAGAAGTTAAAGTCCACAGGATTCTAAGGATCCAGGAGGCAGAGCAGCACAGCTGAGTGCAGTCTTAGGCCCTGTTCCTTCTGGGTCACGCTTACCTCATTTTCTTCATCTGGAAATGCAGGTAATCATGCTTGCCCAAGCATCTTGCTAGGACTTAAAACATCTGAAATCAAAGTGAAATCTTTTGAGAAGATAAATTTCCCTCACTCTGCTCCTCTTTAACTGTACTCTTAGTGAGCGTCAGGAGACAGGACTGCAGTCTTTGGATCTACCCCGTCATAATATCATTTTTGTACTTAACCAAAAAAGCAAGACATTCCTGAAAAAGTAATTCCTGAAAATAACCAAAACAGTTATATTTTAATACTGCTTTTTAAAAAAATACAATTTAAAAAGAATTACTGGAAAGCATTTTGAGTAGACTGTCAGAGACGTGAGAGGCAGTGCTAGATGAACTTTGTATCTCTGATTGCTAATCCTAAGTTTAAGGCCTTTGGTTTTACACATGGCTTTTTCCCCAGCCAGTTCCTGCCTAAGCAATAACCATATAATATGTGTGTTTTCTTAAATCAGGTAAATTGGTCTGACCTTTCAGTCACAACAGTAACAAAAACCCACCAAGAGCTACAGGAATTTCTACTGAAGGTAAAATTATAGATTTTGTTGTTAAGATTTGTATATGCTATAGAGATTCAATGTCAAGACAATCACCAAGAAAATTAAAACACACATAGGTTAACTCCAGACTCGGAATGAATATGAGATGTAGAAAGTGTTACACTGGGTATCTTCTTACCTTGTGACCAGCGTAAGTGGCAGAAGAATTCGCTTTAGAAAATGGGTTCCTATTCTTAGCCCTCTGCAGAGCTGTTCTTGTTGGTGGATGTTTATAGAGGCTCTTGCCCCAGACAGCGTCTGCAGAGACACGAGGCTGATTCTCCTATGGTTCCTAACACAGTGATGTTCTCCTCTTCTTGAACCTTGCTCCTTCCTTGGAGTTCATCCTTCTCCCACCCTACCTTCAGCAGGGTCTTAATACTATCGGGACCTCGAAGATCGTGGGATTACCTTCAGCAGGTTTGTTTTCTGCACATCCTTACCTGTTCCCTTGAGTAAAGTCTACTAATCGGGTGTAATTGAAAAAACAAGGACATTGTAAAAGGGGGAACTACATCTGTGTGGTCAATAAATTACTGTTGCTCAGTAAGCAAATACTTCACAGTTCATTGTTGACAGGGAAATAAACTGAAAAATCCAGAAATAGGAAGTAGTCCTAATTCAGTTACCAGGCTTTGTGTGAAAGTGTCATTACAAAGCACCTGATTGGAAGATTTTGCTGGGATTTACCTTGTGTGTCTGTTCAGATCATTTGTGTGTCTGTTGATTCTTAACTCTACAAGGGACTGATTTTCAGCAGTCTGTCAGCTTCCAGCAGAGTTCTGGAGGCTGGTTCTCTGACAGACACTTTGACGTGCTGTCAGAGCGTTGATTTGGTGGATTTGGTAGTTGGCCTAGATCCAGGCAATTGAATAGGTTCTTTTCCTATGGCTTGTTTTAAACTGAATTCATTCTCTCTCTCTCTCTCTCTCTCTCTCTCATCTCTCTCTCTCATCTCTCTCTCTGTCTCTCTCTCCCCCTCCCTCCCTCCCTCCCTTTCTCTATCCCTCTCTCTCTCCCCCGCTTGTTTCTCCCTTTTTATTAAAAACAGAATTTTTTTCTTGTATACAGCTTCCCCAGTTTCTGACCATCTCCTTTTCCATCCATCCAAATTTACTCTTTTTTGTGTGTCTCGTTAGAAGATAATAGGCTTCTAAGAGAAGCAGTAAAACATTAACAAAAATATAATAAGATAAAACAAAAACTACCATATTGAAGTTGGACAAGGCAACCCAGCAGAAGGAACCGAGCCCAAGGCACAGGAGTCAGAGGCCTGTTTGCTGTCACACCAGGCGTCCAGTCTATAAACTGAGAACTCCTGGGGCTGCCGAGGCTGCTGCTTCAGTCTCTGAGATCGCAGGACCCTTGCTCATTCTACTGGTGTCCTCCATCCGCTCTGGCTCTTAGACTCTTTAGCCTCTTTCTGCCTCCGCTTCCACAGGGTCCCTGACCTCCTAGGGGAGGGAGGGCTTTGATGGAGACATCCCATTTAGAGCTGTGCGTGCCAAGGTTTCCTCTCTCTCCTTTGATAGTGATTGAATAAGGCACTGCTTTAGGTATAGCAAAAATGCCGTTAGGGGTTTTACTCTTGGTTTCTGGAGTCTCTCTGTTAAGGGCTGACAACTCTCTAAACTATTCATATACTGATCCCCTGCTTGTAAAGATGGAGTGAGCTTCCTTCATGTCTAGTCACCAAGGCCTGTGATCCTCCTCTCAGTCCTAGGCGGTGTGATGAGGGAGAATGCTGCAGTAGAAGGGCTGGCATGATGAGCATGGCTCAGGGGAACAAAGATGTCAGAGCCCTGCCTGAGGCTGAGAGCCAGGCCACATTACAGCAGGGAGATGGCCCTCACAGCCTTCTGATGGTTGAGCGAGTGGGTTGGGTCTGCCTCTGCTCTTTGCATACATTTCCGAATCTCTTCTGCTTATCACTGACTCTCTTGTATCTTGATAGATACATTTACCAGCACTTACTGTGAGTTGAATAAGCAGTTCTGATCACCCACCATTTGGATTTGGAACAGGATGCACTTGTCTCCTTTTTTCTTCCGTCTTCTTTGGGGCCACAATCCTAGTGCTGGAGACTGAGCTCCAGAGGTGCAGAGAGAGGGCTGGAGTTCTTTGTGGAGCCAGACACTGCCCCCCACCCCCGTCAAGGCCAGGTTATTTGATGTCCACCTCTGTGTGATGTCTGTCCTCGCAACAGAGCCCACTGCAAGGCTCTGCCTGCCGTCTAGCGCATGCCTTCCTTGGGGTTTCCCCCTAAGCTTCACAGTGCTGTCCTGACAGATTACATAAAAGCTAAATGCTTAACAACAAAGCCCCAAATGCCTTCTCATTCTTCAGGGCCGTGGGAATTGACCCTCAGCTTAGTCAGCAGGTGACTGAAGCATTTTTTCTTAAGTGCATGACCTCCACTCTTATCTGTAATAATCCACACTGTCTTCCTAAAAATGGATTGCCTCTGTTAACTATTCTTGAGGCTGACTGCCTGCATCTTTAATGTTATAGAAATGGGAGCAGAACTGTCCTGAGCACCTGTTTATATGGTGCTGTGCTGGGCAGTGTTGAACTCTGTGAGGGTTTTCAGAACATAGGTTTGAGGTTGGGGTTGTTGAGTTTTCTCTTTGTGAGAACAATGGCTTCTACCCTCCATGTTCTGGCCCCTTCCAGTCTGTTTTTCATATGACCACATCAGCTCTGAGTTTTTACTTCTCCTTCACTGCTGTATCGGCAGTTCCTGAAACAGTACCTGGGAACCAAGTAGGAGTTTGGATGTCTGCTGCCTTGTTGAGTGGGATGGACTGTATGCTGTAGGGAGTTTTATAAATGACAACACAGGATACAGTATAGATACTCACTTTCTCAGGAGTGTACTGCAGCCTCTAGAGTATGTTCCAGAAGCTCACTGTCGTAACATAGAGCGGAGCAACTGCTGACACACTTCTAGTGTGCATCCTGTGAGCTGTTTGTGGAGCTGTGCTGCACACTTTCTAGATTGAGACATTTTAATCAAACCAGACCTGGCCATTTCTAATCATGAAAAGGAAAGTACTCCATGCATGTGGAGTCTGCTTTCGAGCCCCCAGAGCGAATGTGTAAGACTGACAAGGCTGGATCTAGCGTAATGTGTACTAGGAAACCAAACCAGGACCTTGTGGTGCAGATGACAGTATTTCAGTGGTCTCTTCATGGCCTTCAAGCCCAAGCATCCCTCCAAGTGTGGAGAGGTGGCAACCTGGCTTTCTTCAAGGTGTTGACATCACAATTGTATTGAAGACAATGAATGTTTGAAGACAATGAATGAGTAAGAAAGACAGCCTTGCTGGGCAGTGGTGGCACACGCCTTTAATCCCAGCACTTGGGAGGCAAAGGCAGGCGGATTTCTGAGTTCGAGGCCAGCCTGGTCTATAGAGTAAGTTCCAGGACAGCCATGGCTACACAGAGAAACTCTGTCTTGAAAAACGAAAGAAAGAAAGAAAGAAAGAAAGAAAGAAAGAAAGAAAGAAAGAAAGAAAGAAAGAAAGAAAGAAAGAAAGAAAGAAAGCCTGCCTATCCCCTTTTCAGAGTGAAGGACTTCTTCAGTGAGGGCCTGCCTCATTGTGCCCTACTTCCTGAAGTAAGGAAAGGGATATGGGCTCTCATGAACATGGAGAGAAGCCTCATCAATGTATCTGAACACTGTTGTGTTCCACAAGATCCTTGGGTGCCAGGGTCATGGTGAGCAAGTTGTAGCCAAGCTTCTGAGTCTTTGCAGGTTGTCAGTGCCTAGGACAAGGTGGCTGATGAAGTTCTCAGGAACTCAATTGATGAATGAGAGGTGATGTCAGTGATGGTGTCCAGACCTCCAGGCAAGGCCCAGAGCCATGCAACAGGGGGTAAGATGGTTACAAATAAGGCCACTCCCCGCTAAGTGCTGCTGACACTCTTAGGAAACTCCTTCAGGTGAAGACTGCAGCTCCCTGTTGTGGATCAATAGTGTATCCTTGCAACCTTTTTATTAATAAAAAAGACTAAATAAAGATAAATGGTTGCACATTAGGCTTTATGATTGTTTTTAAAGAGAAGCTTGTATCTAGCTATAAAATCTTTCATTACTCTAAGGTTGTACAGAGGACATGGGAGGCTGGATCTGTCACAACTAAACTGGCCAAAGAGGAAAGATCCCATGTTACAGAGGATATAAAACACATACTGCAAAGCTTTATTTTCAGCAAATAAGTTTCCTTCCAGCTAAGTGAACCTTGAAAAATGAAGAGAAAAACAACATGGAAATAAACTAGATTGCATACTGATGACTGCATGTCTGCTCTCAACCCCGTAATGTGACCTTGATCATTGATTTGGTGGTACTTTGTGTGGTATAGTCCTGTTATGTAAAGCGACTATCATTGTTTCAAAATTTGAAATGCACATCTTTTCCAAACATGTCTGGTTTTCTCTGTCAACATATACATACTCCATAGAAATTAGGGTACTGAGGAGGCAGCATGTTTGCCACATACGCAAGAGCATCCGTGTAAAAGCTGAGTGTGGCCAGCCATGTCCGTAGCCCTGCACTGCAGTGTTGAAGGATAGGTGGATCCCCTGAAAGCACTGGCAGCTCTGGGCAGTTCATGGAGGAGAGACCCTATCTCAAAAGATGACATGGAAAACACTTCGTGTCACCTTCTGTCCTCCACACGCTTGTACATACAGTTGCATACACACGTTCATACATATATATCTCATATGTACATGCACTATACATACTAAATAAAGAAAATCATGTTCAAAACTACTAAAAAAAACAGTGTCAGAAATCTATTAAAATGCTCATGTCAGAGTGTCGTTGTTGAAATAAGTAATGTCCATTTGGAAATATTCTCCAGGCTGGTGGGTGGAGGACATGATTCCATAGTGAGGGTGTGGGTGCCGCTGGCTTTTTGATCCCCCCAGATGGATTAGCAGACTGACCAAACATCCCCGTGCCATGCTCCCTGTGCTTGACATGAGTGCTGCCACCTTTGCTCTGGGGGCAGATCAAATCATATAGATTGTTTTTATAAAAAAATAGACAATGTGACTCTAGTTTTATCGTTATTCTGGATTTTAGTGAAAGTGACAGTAATTCAGAAGTTTGTCATAAAGTCAAAACTGAATTCTTGAAAATGTTAGTTTTATAATCCATTTTTTAGGAATATTTTTTAATTAAACAAGTTAAATAATATGATAAAAGTTTTGTTTAAGTTTTTTTTCTTGGCCAGATGAGAAGTTTCCTACAGACTTTAGCACACATTCACCATGTTGAGAAAAACTCGGATGAATGTTTTGATTGTTTTGTTTTTTTCATATGGGCATAGGAGGTACAGTGTGTGTATACATGTAGAGGCGAGAGGCACCTTTGAAGAGTCCCTTCTCCATGCCCACTCTTCCTGGGCTTGAGGAATTGAACTCAAGTTTTTAACCTTGAGTGAACTCTCACCAGCTCTGATGGGTAAATAAAATTGCAAGGAGTTGACCAGCTTCCATATCTTGGTTTTTTATTTGGCAGATGACATTTAATTGTCCACCACTGCCTGAGATTGAAGTGTGAGGAGCAGGAAGGAAGCACAGAACTGATAAAATAGAGACAGTGTCCCAGGTTTAAAGTGCCAGCCGTACTATGCAGAATGCTAAGTTCACCTTGAAGCTTTGTATAAAGGCCCCCTCAAATGGGGAGGAGGGCTTGCGTGTGAGATTTGTGTGCTATACACCGTAGGCATGCTGAATACATGGGTTTCCAGTATACTTTGGCTTCCTACAGGCAGACCTGTATAACTTGAGCCTGGTGCCTTGGAAAGAAGGCATTTACATTTGTTTATGTTTGTTCAGCATGTAAAATTTTAGTATTGGATATTGTGCTTTTTTCTCTTGCAGCTTCCAAAGGAATTCTCTTCTGAGAGTTTTGACAAGACCATCTTAAAAGCCCTGAATCAGGGTTCTCTAAGGAGGGAGGAGCGGCGCCACCCTGACCTGGAGCCCATCCTAAGGTAACAGCCTCGGCCCCTTGGCTTCAGGTGCTAGCACAGACTGTTGAGGGGGGTTGTGAGGTGAACTCTGGTACTGGGCAGCTCTCGGCCCACAGAAGGCAGCAACTCTGTCTGTCATTGTATTCCTGCTTCTCTAACAGCATAGGGCTGGTTCCTTTTAACCAGGAAGGATCATGAGGTAAACCTCAGGTTTTTTGTTTGGTTGGTTGGTTTTGGGTTTTGTTTTGCTTTGTTTTTTTCTTGAAATTTTATAAAGGACATTCTTGTCCACTAGCTAGGCTTGGGAGAGACTAAGTAACCCAGTAAGATGAGGTTGATATGGGGGGGGGGGGGGGGGAGAGACATTACCCAGCACCTGTTTACTTCCTTCTGCTTTCTTGGAGCCCAGTGCTGCTGCTTAAGGTCAGGTCTTTACCCTCATGAAATTGTTGCACCCTTGGGAAAATATGTATTGCTTAGATGGTTAAATATGGTGTCCTTGTGTTCACTCCTGCACGTGCAGGGGTCAAGGCGGTACAGGTAATGGGTGATACATCGTTTCCTCTTCCTCTCAACTTGGAGAATGTGTGTATAAACAAGCTTACCTGTTTTGTGATGGGAACTGGGAAGGTGTCTCTATATCATACCTGACATATGACTCACATAAGACAGGAGGATTGAAGGTAAAGGAACCAGTGCGGAGAGGAAGGGCTTACAGTTCTGTAGTGTTCATCCTAGCACTGGGACCCAGGCCAGTGTAGTCCACGTAGTAAGGCATGTCTTTAAAACAAAATAAAATCCAGCACCTACAAAGGCTAAGGGGCTAGATAGCCCAGTGAAGGGAACTGAGGAGCTGCCCAGAATGGACCAACCTGAGGTTCAGGTTAGTTCATTCATAATGACATCCGTTCCCCTGTTGCATTCATCTAAAAGAAGTCCTTTCAGCAGTTCCAGTCCAAGTGTAAACAAAGTGAGTGGCTGCATTTGTCCTGAATAGAGGTTTCCTAGGTAAAACAGGGTAAGGCAAGGAAGGGGTTTGGGGAAAGTTGTTCAGTTTTGGATAAGTGAGCATCTAAACTGAATTGGGAGGGGGGACGGGTAAATGATTCTGGTAGTGTAGAACAGGCAGTGCTGGGAGAGGGTGCCATGGAGTCTGCTAAGACACAGATCCTGGGGTGGAGCAGTTGCTTATCATGTTGGACATCCCGGCTTTTCCCCTCCCAGTTGCTAAAGAAGCGATTGATGTTTTACTGGAAATTCAGTCATTAAAAAGAGCTAAGTGAAAGTATGACTGTGTGGCTCGGGTCATAAGCAGGACTCCTGGTTTGCCTTTAGATTATAAACAGAAACTCCTCAGGCTTCCAGAGTTCTTAGGATCAGTGTGGCCCAGGATGGGGAAGGCATGGTTGCTCTGAGATAGAGATAGGCAGAAATCTGAAATGGATGCATTGCCATTGTGTCACAAAATCCAGAGTTTACTGTGGGAACAAAGGACTGGAATGAGATGGAGCCCCGAATGGCTGCCCCTGCAGACACCCACTTCACCCAGTGAACATGAAGTGGGATGCAGCTTCCTAAGTTTAACTAAGTAATCGATAATGTTTCTTTGGGTAGTGCGTGGTTTCTGTGATAATGCCATTTATTCAGTGAAGGCCATGTGGAAATTCAGAAGAGAAAGAATAGATCCCTCTTGCCCAGATAATTTTTGTTGATGTTTTAATATTTTCTTTGCCTAAAATTACAGATCTGCAGTTCAGTTACCTCCCAAATCAAACATTGAATCCTCAGGTTGTGCTGTGAAACTGTCATATAGCATAGTCCTGGCTGGCCTGGAGCTTGTTGTGAAGACCAGAGTGGCCTCAGACTTATAGCTATTCCTTATGCTTCTATTTTGCAAGTACTGAGAGTCTAGATAGCACCAACATATCCATCTTTAAACCATTGTCAGGGACTTCATATTCTGTCCCATCTGCTCTGTAACCCAGTGTTTCTCTAGTGTTGAAAAATATACCATTTTGGCCTAAAACATTTCCAGATTTAAGTTAATTGCTGAGGAAAGATTATTTGAAATTGGCGTACTGCCTGAAATAGTAAGATTGTCTTATTCAGAGTGCTGCCTGCTCCAGGCAGGGCCTTCCGCAGCCAGCCACGCTTGGAGGCCCGGTTCAGCTGATTTGATAGGTGGTTGGTTGCCTCGTGGCTTAAAGTTGCCTTTCTGTCGTCCTGTAAGGCTTAGCAGCTTAATGTGTGAGATCGTGTGTTTAGATGTATGTGCATGTCTTAGCTCTTTGAGTGGAATGTGAATTAGCATTAACAGTTTGTCTTTTGTGTTGTTTAGCCATGATGGTTGAAATAGAATTTCAGATGTTACTTCAGCTCAGTCTTTGTTTTGTGTCTCATCTATCTCTTTCCAGACTGTTGTTTAACTGTCAGGGATAGCTCAGTAGCCATGTAGGAAAAGGAAACTTGGAATGTTATGCCACTTCTTATTTCAGAATTGTTTATAAAAACTGGACATGATGGTGTGACCTATAGGTCTCAGCACCAGGGCCCTGACATGGGAAGATGACTTGAGCTCAGGAGGTCAAGACAAGATGGACAACATGAGACCATTTCCAGAAAAGTACTTAGAATAGGGTTTTCGTTTGTTTGTTGAATTCTAGTAGTTGGACATTGAAAAGAGAATCTAAATAAAGCTGGTCCTAGAGGCACAGACCTACAATCACCCAGGCTAGCTTGGGCTACAGGAGTTCAGGGCAATTCTGCACTATTACTGAGGCCCTGTCTCAAAATTTAAATTAGGAAAAATAAGTAAAATGGAGGCTGGGGACATAGGTTGGTGGTAAATTTCTTTCCCAATTGTGTAAGGGTAGGAAATTCCATTCCCAGCACTTCCTGTAGGATCTTACATTAGGAGCCTGATATGATGCCTATTTATCAGCCTGACGGTGTGGTAGGAACCTGTCCCCGTGTTTCCCAGTTTCCAGAATCTTCAACATTTCAAAATCCTCAGCCTCTCCCAACATGAGGAGGTCTGTGATAGAGCAGCCATATGACGAACAGTGGATGTGTGAGGAAGAGGAAGGCTTGCAGGGATTCTCTGTGCAAAGGCAGCTTTTGAGCCGTCTAAGCAAACAGCTGAAAGAATATTTCTGTTTGGTTTTTTGTCAAGTTGAAACTTCCCCATAAACAATAAATCTTTTTGGTAGATTCTTGCAAATGGATTTTGTTGAAGTTTTCCCACTCCTGCAGAAATACAGTAGAAAACAATGCTTTCTTTGGGGAAAGGTTTGGCCACCCCCTTCATTCGCCCCCATCCTCCTCTGCCACTACAGATGTGGCTGCTGGCTACTGACGTGACATTTCTTCCTTTCTCCTCACACAGGCATCTGTTTTCAACCTCGCCCCAGGCTTTCCTTCAGAGCCACAAAGTACGCAGCTTTTTTCGGTCGATATCATCGGAGTCTCAACACAGTTTCAGTAAGTGGCTTCTGTTCCTCTGTGGAGATCTGGCAAATGTTTTTGTTTGTTTTGGTTTGTTTTTTGTTTTTTATGGGGTTTGTTTGTTGTTTGGTTTTCGTGTCTTTCTGTGCCATCCTGTTGTTCAAACAAAAAAAAAGTGTATTTATTTAAAAGTTAAGGAATAGAGACATGCAATTAAGAAATATTTAGCTTCTTTAATGAACTTTACACTGCACCTTAAAAGATAATGATACAGAAAGGGGACTAGAACCATGTAGACTGGTCCCAGGAGAAAATTAGCCCTCCAAGTGTTTGGCAGAGCAGGTGTACAGAGCTGAGAGGTTGGTGGCAATGGGGCAGGATGTGCAGCATCCCTTACTCCCATAGGACCCTCCATTGCTGACTTTTTAATTCCTTACCCATGTGCATCCTGTCCTCTGCACAGCAGCATCTAAAGACCAGCCTCTGTCAGGCAGGGGTGCTTTCCTTGTACCGCCCATCCTTTCTGTCATTTTCAGATAGGCTTTGTTTTGTTCATGGTCTGCCATCTACAAAAGTCCACTGTTTACATAGACTCTACCTTATCCTGGGACTGTTGTTACTCTTCTGATAAACACTTGAAAAGTTTGGTGAGACACCCTGCTGTTGATTAAAGTCCTTGAGCTTCCCTGGGCCCCTTAGGATGTAGCTGCTTGAGAGCTCAGCTCTTCCTGGAGCCCTGTAGCTAGCTCACTGTTGTGGTGTCTCTGCCTCCCCTGCTATCACTGCCCCTCCAAATCACACTGGTCAATACCAGACTGAAAATGTGACGTCCTCAGGACATTTTCCAAGTCTTGTTTCTGTGTGTTGTTGCTTTCCTGTTTTCAGTGTTCATCTCTCCTGTCTCGTGTTCAGTACTGCACCGCTCTCTTCAGCCCGGCTTTTATTTGGCTGATATGTTCCATAGGTGATTTCCACTCGCTTTAACCACAGCCAGTATTTTGAGGAACATTTTTTTCTTTAAATCTTTCCTTCTGATTTCATTTGTCATTTTTCTACACCTAAAGGAAAAAGAAAATACATGCTTCCTCAATTTGAGGTATGAGAAAAAGAGGTGAAAATTATAATTGACTATTCAGTGTGCTTAGCTTTTAAAGTTTAACTGCTAGAGTGACACATGTGTCTATGTGCATGCCTTAGATGTTAGAACTTAGCAGGTAGGATCAAAAGTACAGTTCTGAAGACTAGTTGACTGGAGTAAGGTGCACAACTCCATGGCTGAATTTATGTCTGGGTAGTGGCAGGACTTAGTAAAGTCATGGTTACTTTAGAGTTCTGGAGACTCCTTCCCGAGTCACGTGTGAGCATTTTTAATAGTCATGGCTCATCTCAAAAAGGTGTTGAAACAAAGTTAAGCTTGTCCCCCAGATTCTCAACATGCTCGGGAAAGCTGCCCACCTGGGACGTACACATACACACAAGGCAGAGTCTCTTGAGAGCTTAGCCAGGCCTTCAGTTCACAAGCAGTGCTAAGCAGCCTTGCAACTTTTATCTGAAATAAGAGTGAGCACGTGAAACACTGCTGAATGTCCACATGGTGGCTTGAGGGGAAGCTTGTCAGCAGTCAACATGTGAGTTGTTCTGCTGAAGAATAACACAGTGTTGTCAGGGTTTATTTGCACACTTTTAAAAACATGACTCCATCTTGTGTTCCTCTGGAGCAGAGAGTACTGCCCCATATGCTGACAGATAAGTAACTCCTGAGCAGAGTGCTGCACTCTGAAGTAGCTTCGGACTTCTTGTCTAGAACCCGCTGCTGTCCAAATGTACAGTGGGTCGGTGCTGATCACAATCACTGTGGTAACAAAACAGAAGTGTGGGGTTTTATAGTGAGTGCAGCCTCACCACCATGCTGGTACAGGCTTTTAAATAGTAACAGAAGATAGTAGAGGCACTCCCCACTGCTGAGTGACCATGCTGGGACTCGCTTGTTGGGGTGCCTGAGAGAATAGCCAACTCCAGGACTCCACTCAGATAGTCCTGTGCATTCTTGAAGGTCCTTCCTTGGAGAAAGAGTCTTTTACTAGTAACTCTTCCCTCTCCTTGGGGCAGACGGATAATCATTATACTGATTTTCTTTATCTCACTATTATAATTTTCCCAGAGTTAGTAGTATTGAATTATTTCCTGCAGATAACTTACAGTCCTCTCTGAAGACTTCTAAGATATTAGAACACTTAAAAGAAGACAGCTCAGAAGCTTCAAGTCAAGAAGAAGGTAATTGTAGAGTCACTAGACTAAGTCTGCACACACTGGTACAAGATCAGAACAAAGGAAAGAGAGCCCAGGTACACATGGGCATTGGGATGTCAGAGATGGCATTACCAAACAGAGCAGCGGGCAGAGAAGAGGCTGCTCACTCAGTGGTGTGGGCACAATTGGCTTTCTATAGGAAGTGTAGTTTAATCAATTCCCACTGTATATCATGTAAAAAGCTTTTAAGAGAATAGCAACTATTTGTAAAATTTAAAGTTTTTATGTGTAATCCAGAGGAGAGAAGATTTTGTTCAGTAATATGGATCATGACCATACGTTTGATTTATGTTAGCAAGAACTTAATATCTGACCAAAGAGTCTGGGTACTTAGAAGACAGTCTACAGATGAGACACTAGCAGGGTGTTGGCAGGAAGAAGACAAATTGCTTGCAGTAGGAGGATTTTCCTACAGTGGATCAGTCAGTGAAATCATCATGTGATGATGTGAATCAGAGGAGAAAGTACTCCAGCGTGTGAGCGAAATGTGTGGCTAGGAAACGTATGGATAATGGAACCCTCATGGCGATGAGCACACAGCCTCCCGGGTCACTCAGACAGGGGAAAGAAGGACGGAGACACCACTGCACCCTCATCAGAGCAGAGAGCCGTTTTCAAGTCTGATGCCCAGGATAGTGACAGTAGGAGCTCAGACACCATAGATTAGATGTAAATTGACACACGTGTTTGCACAGACCACATGGCATGATGCCGTGAAGCAGGAGATCATGGCTGCTACCTGCTGATTCAACATCTATGTAATTAGACCATGTGCTGGCTGCACCATGGTTTGTAGTGACAAATACCAGGGAGTTGCCTGAATGTTTAAATAAGTAGTGATGTGTCTGTGGGCAACAGTTAAAATAAAGCTTATTTGTAGCTTATTCAACCTGCCACAGCCCCGTTTATGAATGTACTCATATACACAGGTAGTTAAAATGGAGCTTTCACTAGAATGTTTCAACAAGTTAGGTCATAGTTAACTTCTGTGGGGAAGAAGGGGAGTCGGGTCTCATACAGCATTTCTTTTTTTAGAGTAACTTGAGAGTGATCTTGTAGAGTTTTAAAAATACTGAAAATTTTAATGGAAATAGTTCTACCTGAAGTAATTCAGTTAGAAGTAACACCCTCACATTAAATTTGCATAATTTTGAGTAAGATTGGTGTGCACATTTGCAGTCATTCAGTAGTGTATTGTGTAATTGAAGGTGTGTATGGTATCTTCTGTGAGCTTGGTGTACACTGTAATCCTGGCACCCCGAGGCAGGATTTGAGGTCAGCCTGGACTAGACAAGTGGAAGCGCCCTGTATGCTGGGAACTAGATCACAGCTGGGCAGGACCACCCCAGCTGTGTCACTTAGGACAGGCGTCCTTTCAGTGCTTTGCTGTGGCATATAGTGTCATAAGTTAATTCACTTTTTTTTCTCCCACCCTAGATGTGTTACAGCACACCATCATCCACAAGAAACATGCTGGGAAAAGTCCCACTGTGAAGTAGGTATCTAACTTTTAAAGTGTAAATGCCTTTGTACACCTTAAACTCAGTCACTGTTTAGTCAGCTTCTCCCATGTGTGTTGTCTGTGATTCTACCATTTTGCTCTGGGGTGTTTTATTTTGTGTTTCAGTTGCTGTGCGTGCTGCTCCCTCTGTCTCCTCCTTGCCGCCTTTTGGGGAAGTTCTTCTCTTACGGCAGCCTTCATAGTTACACAGTGAAGTTTGTTCACAGTACATCTTCCACCTCTTAAAACCTAATGTAAATATGTGCTTGTGCCATTCCTCAAGTACTCTGAGGGGCTTAGGAGCACTGTAACTTCATTTATTGCTTTTTTCCTGAGTTACAATCATCCTGCATTCTCATTGTCTTTGTGGTTTTAAATTTGTGGCACTGATTCCCAGCATTCATTCAGGTCTCTTTCTGCTCCATCCTGTCCCTAAGCAGCCATCTAGGATGGTTTCCCTGTTAAATGAATGCACTGTTTTCTGCAGTATATCTGTATATGGTAAATGCAGTTAAGGGGTGTGTGTGTGTGTGTGTGTGTGTGTGTGTGTGTGTGTGTGTGTGTGTGAGAGAGAGAGAGAGAGAGAGAGGGAGGGGGGAGGTTGGTTGATTCTTGGTTGGCAGTTATTTTCTGCCTACTCTTTGAAGCTGTAACTGACCATCTTCTAGTTGTGAACTTTTCATCTGTTGAGGGCCATCCCCCTGGTCTATCTTTTGACACCTGATGTCTCTGGCAGATGAAATTGTCTATGTGATTTCTAATTTACTAGTACTGCCCCTCACTCAAATGCCACAGGCTTTCTGCTTCTGTAATCAGGACGCTTGCTGATTCTGTGGGTGACTGTTTTCTCTTTGTAGATGAGCTTGGAACGCCTTTGCTATGTCAGCCCTTGTTCCTCCTCTCTGAGATCCCTTCTCCATCCTGGGGCTGAAGCCATCACCTCACTGATCCAATCTCAGTGCTGTTTTTTTCGGTGACTTTTCTCCTAGAGCTTTTGAGTTTTTCTCAGTTGTCTGTGATGGACTTTGTAGCTGTTTTACATTACTTGTGCTTCTGAAATCTGTAACTTTATATATTTTGGTTTTAGAAAGTTCTCAGCTTATGTCTTCAGACACTCCTCTACTTTCTGTTTTCTTGAGCCGTTTTTTTTTTTTGTAAGAGTTCCACGGTCCTTATGAGTGGGCTGCTCATACACCCCGCTTGTCTTTTACATTTTGATGCTCCATCTTTTTCTTCTGCAGTGTTATCTTCTTCAGACCAAACTTGTTATCAGTTCTTTTCCTCAGTTTCCCATCCATTGAATTCTTATACTGGCTTTACAGTTGAAGACTTTACGTTTGGTTCTTTCAGTGACTTGGCAGAATCCTCCATTTTCCTGTATTAACAGTGTTAAACACCCAAAGTCTATATCTAGTAACTTCATTCTCTGGATTATTTAGGCCGTGAGGGGTTTCCAGTCACAGTAGACTGATCCTTCATGTGCCTATTTGTAGAGTTTCTTGCTTAGTAGCTCTTGATGATCCAGGCTCTGCAGTCCCTCTGTTGAGTGCACTGCTGGGGAAGCAGTCACATGACACTGATGGCAAACATGCGCTTGCTGCTGCTTGGTGAGGACAGGCATCAGTGATAGACTGTTGGTTGCTTGGTGAGGACAGGCATCAGTGATAGGCTGTTGGTTGCTTGGTGAGGACAGGCATCAGTGATTGATAGACTGTTGGTTGCTTGGTGAGGACAGGCATCAGTGATAGACTGTTGGCTGCTTGGTGAGGACAGGCATCAGTGATAGGCTGTTGGTTGCTTGGTGAGGACAGGCATCAGTGATAGACTGTTGGCTGCTTGGTGAGGACAGGCATCAGTGATAGACTGTTGGCTGCTTGGTGAGGACAGGCATCAGTGATAGGCTGTTGGTTGCTTGGTGAGGACAGGCATCAGTGATAGACTGTTGGCTGCTTGGTGAGGACAGGCATCAGTGATAGACTGTTGCTTGCTTGGTGAGGACAGGTATCAGTGATTGATAGACTGTTGGTTGCTTGGTGAGGACAGGCATCAGTGATAGACTGTTGGTTGCTTGGTGAGGACAGGCATCAGTGATAGACTGTTGGTTGCTTGGTGAGGACAGGCATCAGTGATAGACTGTTGGTTGCTTGGTGAGGACAGGCATCAGTGATTGATAGACTGTTGGCTGCTTGGTGAGGACAGGCATCAGTGATAGACTGTTGGTTGCTTGGTGAGGACAGGCATCAGTGATTGATAGACTGTTGGTTGCTTGGTGAGGACAGGCATCAGTGATAGACTGTTGGTTGCTTGGTGAGGACAGGCATCAGTGATAGACTGTTGGTTGCTTGGTGAGGACAGGCATCAGTGATTGATAGACTGTTGGTTGCTTGGTGAGGACAGGCATCAGTGATAGACTGTTGATTGCTTGGTGAGGACAGGCATCAGTGATAGACTGTTGATTGCTTGGTGAGGACAGGCATCAGTGATAGACTGTTGGCTGCTTGGTGAGGACAGGCATCAGTGATAGACTGTTGGCTGCTTGGTGAGGACAGGCATCAGTGATAGACTGTTGGCTGCTTGGTGAGGACAGGCATCAGTGATAGACTGTTGGTTGCTTGGTGAGGACAGGCATCAGTGATAGACTGTTGGCTGCTTGGTGAGGACAGGCATCAGTGATAGACTGTTGATTGCTTGGTGAGGACAGGCATCAGTGATTGATAGACTGTTGGTTGCTTGGTGAGGACAGGCATCAGTGATAGACTGTTGGCTGCTTGGTGAGGACAGGCATCAGTGATAGACTGTTGGCTGCTTGGTGAGGACAGGCATCAGTGATAGACTGTTGGTTGCTTGGTGAGGACAGGCATCAGTGATAGACTGTTGGTTGCTTGGTGAGGACAGGCATCAGTGATTGATAGACTGTTGGCTGCTTGGTGAGGACAGGCATCAGTGATAGACTGTTGCTTGCTTGGTGAGGACAGGCATCAGTGATAGACTGTTGGCTGCTTGGTGAGGACAGGCATCAGTGATAGACTGTGGGCTGCTTGGTGAGGACAGGCATCAGTGATAGACTGTTGGCTGCTTGGTGAGGACAGGCATCAGTGATAGACTGTTGCTTGCTTGGTGAGGACAGGCATCAGTGATAGACTGTTGATTGCTTGGTGAGGACAGGCATCAGTGATAGACTGTTGATTGCTTGGTGAGGACAGGCATCAGTGATAGACTGTTGGCTGCTTGGTGAGGACAGGCATCAGTGATAGACTGTTGGCTGCTTGGTGAGGACAGGCATCAGTGATAGACTGTTGGCTGCTTGGTGAGGACAGGCATCAGTGATAGACTGTTGCTTGCTTGGTGAGGACAGGCATCAGTGATAGACTGTTGGTTGCTTGGTGAGGACAGGCATCAGTGATAGACTGTTGGCTGCTTGGTGAGGACAGGCATCAGTGATAGACTGTTGATTGCTTGTCTCTGAGAGAGTGCTTTTCCACACACCTGTCACTAGACACTCCAAAGAAAAGCAAACAAACAAACAAACCTGGAGACTAGGAGCTTCTTAACTGAGATGATAAACTAGGTTAAGTTATGGGGCAGACTTGACATTGTCCTATGTTTCTCTTACGAGCAGTGTTGCCACGAGCTGTCCTCCCTTGGATGGGCTTACCATGCAGTGCGCAGAACAAAATGGAATTGTGGATTGGAGGAGCCAAGGCTGTGCGGCCATCCAACACTCAGAATGCCGTGTGTCCTCGGCTGACCAAGTATGTGGCGGGTGGCTTTGGTGCCATGTGGTAAAAGCATTCTTCCTAAGAAATAAGTGCTGTGTCAGGTGATTTCTGGTAAGACGGGAGGAAGCATTTCAGCAGGAAGCTTTATTCTTACACAGGATTGAATTCTTCTGAGGTCTGAAAAGGTGTATCTAGAAAACTTACTTGGTTGGTTGTAGGAATGCTACAGTAAGACACCTACACTCTTTATTCTGATTGTAGGGTTCATTAAATTGTTCCTTCTTTTGGCAGGGGTGGGGGATGTCTCACTATCTTGTTGATATGATAGGGTTTTTTAAACCGACCGTTCCTTATAGTGTTCAGTCAGTGTTATCTGCGCTTGTGTCTGTAGTCAGTGGACTATGCCAGGAGGAGATTGCTGTGCTGCTACCACATACTGGGCAGAAAACTCAGGTTACAAGTGTGTTCTGTCTAGAAGGTTGATTTGTGAACTTTATTGTTTCTGACCAATACACAGACCCAAGTGTGTTTTTATGAACTAAAGGTTGAGACTTTGTATGTTGTCACTGTCATGATTAACAGTCTCCTTTTTAAAGCCACCTCACATTTCTTTTCCTCTATTCCAATGTCCACACCCTCTTTAAGTTTGACAAACAGGTCAGTTTTATTCACCCGGTCTTTAGGTGAAGGCCTGTAGCACATTCAGTCACTCAGTCACAGAATGTTTTGGACAGTAGTCTCCATTGCTCACAGCGATAACATCTCCGGAACTTAGCAGAGTACCTGAAAACCTAAGTGGTGTCGAAACCTGTCTCCTTCTTTTCCTATATGTACATGCAAAGCTATGGTGCACTTCGTACGTTGGGCCCAGTATGAGGTTTACCCACAGTAACTGATGGAGTAAGGTAGTGGTAACAGTGTGGTGTCCTAATGTATATGGTTGTGTTCACGTGGTAACCTGCTCTCGGGGAAGTAGTGAATGCGGCCTGGATGTCTCCCAGGAAGGTGGAACAAAGTGAGGTTCCAGCATGCTGCCCAGGAGTTTAAGGCATAGAACATGTTTACTTGTGGAATTATCTTTAGTATGTTTTGGACTTGTTGACTCTGGAAGGTGAAAGTGCAAATGAAGAGGCTATACTTGTCAGAAAAACAGAAAACTGAGATCCAATTTAAAGAACAATTTTCTCACGATTAATGTCAACTGCTTGTCATAGAATATGTGCACTTCAGTGTTTCTGTAGGTGACTTCAGAAGTGGGCTGGAAATGAAAATGTGTTAGTCTGTAATGGGGAAGATGCTGTTTTAGTGTTGGTATTAGAATAAGGGTACCTGTAGCAGTCTGTGCCTAGCTGAGGCCTGTTCCTTTTCTGTTTCTCCTAGCACTCTGCTGAAAAACGGAGCTTATCCTCAGTACATAAGAAGAAAGGGAAGCCACAAGTGGAAAAGTAGGTTCAATTTCATGTTTGCAGCAATAAAAATGAGGAAAGATAAGCAGTATATGGCGGCTGTGGGTGTATTTAGTGTATGTGCACACACACACAGACACACACTCAAACCAATGATTTTATTTCTCTTCTGAGTTTGGGGATTAACATTGTAATTGAAAGTGTCACATGCAGGTGACAGAAGTCAAGCTGTTGTGAGGATGTGTTGGTTGTGGGGACAGAGCTCAGAAGCACACTGAGCGGTGACACTAGGTTTTTCTTCCTTGGAATTGATTTTCATTATACAAATATCTGAAGGGTTTAAGTTCTACTATCTTTAATGTTTTTGATAGAGGAGCTTACAAAAGTGTTGATAATCTCTTTCTACCTATCTATCTGTTTGGTGTAGGGAGAAAATGAAGAAAACTGAGAGCAGACTGCAGAGCAGAATGAATGGGGTCCGACTCTCTGCTCCTCAGCTTGCTCACGGCCGTCCTGGGAAAGGTAAGAGGGCCGGGACTCCAGTGCTCCTCAGGTCTGTCGCTGTGATAGCAGCGTAGTGGACACTTGAGCTGCTGTGTCCCCCTCCCTGCCATGGACAACAGTTTCCAGTCCTGGTAATCAGTCCCTGTAGCTCTGAAGGTAATTGATGAAGGTCTCAATGCAGAGCTGTCTGGTTTTGATGTCTGCGGTCTTGTCTATAGCTCTGTGGACTACCCTCAGAGAAATCTAAACATACTCCAGTCAGTCATTTTAGAATGGTACTGCCATCTCTATAATTTGAGGACAGTTCTTTATGAGCTGTGTTAGGCTAGGTTATCTAGTTTCCATTCACCTACTGTCTCTAAAGCGGGCCACTAAGTCCTCTGTGCTTAGAGTTGAGAGCCTCTGATGGAGAAGCTCTCTCCTCCTAGTTCATCAGCTGCTTCCTTTGTTTTATTGCTTGCAGTGTTAATTGTAAAGATAGGAAAAGTCAAAGGCCATAGACCTCCAGGAAAATATTCTCTGTGTGTACCTAAGACTAACCACTGATGCCAGAAACGTTTTTTTTATTATTATTTAAATTGTACTGTCCTGATAGCGCATTAAATTGTAATACAACAAAAGTAACGAGTGTATTTCTTAAATTAGATGTTTATAGACACTATAGAAAGAAAACTGATTTTGTTCTGAATTACAGATCGTGCCAGTTTATTGTGTTGTATTTTCTTTTCTATTGCTATGGTAAAACACTATGACCAAGGCAGCTTATAAAAGAAATTATTTAATTTGGGACTTACAGTTTCAGAGGGTGATTGTATGAGCATTGTAAGGGTGGACTGGCGAGTACAGGTCCTAGAGCAGTACCTGAGGTTTACATCTCCGCCCACAAGCACTCAGTGGAGAGGGCCGACTTGGAATGGCATGGGCTTCTTGAAACTTCAGAGCTCTTCTCCCGTCCCCACGCAACACGCCTCCTCTAATAAGGCCACACCTCTTCATCTTTCCCAAACGGTGGCACTAACTGGGGACTGAGCATTTAAACAGATGAGCCTGCGGAAGCCATTCTCCTTCAAACCGCTGTGAAGGGAAAGATGACCTGGATGTGGTCTAGAGGCATGCTGTAGCGCTTTCATGTCTTATGTTCCAAATGGTGATGGCACTGACAGCAAAAGCTGTCTGCTGGTGGCTGACTAGAACCCGCTCCTGTCGGGCCTCGTGCTTCTGGTCCCCTGTCTCATTCTCCACACTGCTTCCACATTTGTCTTCAAAGAGCATAGTTAACTGAGTCACTCCCTTGTCCACCACCCTCCATGAGGCCCTCAGCTTCGGTCTCACACTGTTCTGGAACTCTGCTCCTTCCAGGAGCTCACAGCTGTTCTCATCTTCTTCAGTCCTAGAGACCTGGAAAGCAGCATGTAGGCATTGGTCAGAGCCACACATGGCTCAGTTCTGTGTCCCTTGTGTCTTAGATGTCTGGCCTGTCTGAAGTTGTTGTGCTGCCATGTGTAATCCAGGAATAATGCCCATCTCACCCAGGTGTGAATTGCACAGAAGAACCTGCCAGCAGCACGTCGTACTGAGAGAGGAGGTGCTCAGTGCTTTAGTTCTTGTCCTTGTTGACCGGCATTACAAAAGCACACTCTGGGCTATTGCAAGCTTTGTAACATCCAAAATCCAGTTCCTTTTCCCTTTGTCTCTTTAGCTTTCAAAGTTAATGATAGCAATTGCTTTTTGCATAAGCCAAACTTTATCCTATGTTGGGTTGGTTTTGTCTCATTTATTTTGTTTTTTTGTTCCGTTGTTTGTTTTAGTGTATCGATATCTAGATATACACATGTAGATATGTATGTATGTCTATATCTAATCGGTTCATATTTACATTATTGGGCAGGAGTATGAGTACCATATACTTCAGGCAGCTTCTCATTGATGTCTTATTCTAATGCATGCAACCCCAAACTAAGAAAACATTCATTATTTTCCTCTGAAATATTAAAGTGCCAACAAAGAATAGCCTTTAAGCATTCAGTAAACTGGAAATTATTTTCTTCCTTTGCGGAACAGCTCCTCCCATGAAGCGTACACAGTTATTAGGGCTGAGATATTTGGTCATTCCGATTAGTGTGTCCTTCAGCTCCCTAAACAATATTTCATCATAATACATGTATCACTTATCTTTTTAAAAAAAACATGCTCCTTTTAAAAATTTATTTACTTTTCTTTTATGTACATTGATGTTTGCCTGCGTGTGTATCTGTATGAAAATGTTGGATCTTGGAGTTAAAGACCATTGTGAACTGCTGTGGGAATGCTGGGATTTGAACTGGGGTCCTCTGGAAGACCAATCAGTGCCCTTAACTGCTGAGCCCACTTTTAATTTTTAAAATCTTATTTTAAATTTTGACTTGTCCTATGACTAGTGGCACACTCATATAACTAAGAAATACAAAAAGGAGCACACTGAAAATGTCTCACAGCTCCTCTGTTCGCTGCTTCAGGAAGTCTGCGGCTGAGCTGTCACTCAGCTCCGTAGGCTATAGGTTTTCTTTGAGAACTGCTGTCTCAGTGCTGGGCTTGGTGGCACACTCCTGACGTCCCAGCCAGGGCTTTGGAACATGAGGCAGGAAGATTACCAATTCAACACAAGGTTAGATTACTCAGTAAAATCATGTCTTATGACTGCATTCTAAAGAGCTGTGGACATGGCTGCAGAGACTTTTAGGAGCTTATCACGTTGGGGTCTGGAGAGATAGCTTAGTGGTTAAGGACACTTAAGCTTACACAATCATGAGGACTTAGGTTAGTCTTACAGCAGCACCCACAAAATGACTGGGTACGATCTTAAAGCGGCCTTTAACCCTGGAGGTGGAGGCCCAGGGATTACTGAGCACTTCAGTAGGCTTCTAGCCAAACGGAAATGTGTCCTGGGTTCAGGGAGAGACGCTCTCAGAGGCATAGGTGGATATACACACAAAGACAGACACACCCCCAAAATTAATAAATAAACTTTAAAAAATTAATTTAAAAAATTAATAAATAAATAAGAAGAAGTTAATGTTCACTTTATCAGGCTAGTGTTTCTTCCCGCCTTTCCGTTGCTGATGGCCACACTAAAGAGTTTTAAAGGAGATCAGACCCTCTTGTGTTTTTGTATGCTTAAGGTTGCTTTTTTTTTTTTTTTTTTTAATTTTTATCCTTCCATTTAAGCCTGCTGCTGCTTTCCTTACATACAACTTTATGAGTTTTTGTGCAGTTTTTTTCTTGGCAACTTGGTGTTAACGAGAATGATCCAACAATATTTCCATTGCATTGCATGTAATACCTGTGTCTTTGATTGTTCATGTCACATCTGAGTGGCTGGAGTGCTCTATGTCGTCAGTAATCATCTTCACACTATTGGAAGTCTATTCCCGACAGGAAAGCACTGGTTAAGTCAACTAAATTGCCTATCCCACTTACATATCTTCTCTGTACATATTTTGCCAGAGTAATAGGTAGTTATTACCTTTTATTGTTTACTATGTTGCCATGGAAATGATTGGCTTGTGCATACATCTTAGGAATCCCCTAGAGTTACATATATGGATCTTAAGTAAACGTGTTGGATGCTGGCTATAACAAACGCTATGCTAGCAATTGGCTCACAGAGATGAAGAAGATGGGACTGGGCTCTGTGTGGACTGGTGTATGAGTGGAACATACTAGACATACGAATATTCTGACCTAGTGTGCCCACAGTGGATATAGATAATTGGTCCTTGTGTGTACTACGTCATTTCTACATTGTCTTGGCATAGAAGTGACATCTGAGTAGAAAATAAAGGGCTACTTGATTAGAAACATGTTGTATTAAATACTGTGCCATGGCTGGTGGTTTTAGCAGAGCAAGTATTATTTATGACAAACCACCCACTCCTGGAGGGTTTCTATAGCAGGCTCTAAGGAGACAGATGTCGTAGACCTACAAGGTAGTTCAAAGTGATGATGCTGGCCTGACCCTGTAAGAAACTAACTCTGATTTAGTAAAATTGACTTATTCTTCTATGCCTCTGCTTTAAATATGTATTTACCAGCTACTTAATTTCAATATGTCAAAGACAATTTTTTAAGTGTTGTAGGAAAACAAATCATTTATAGCTACAACTAATTTCTAATGATTCCATTTGAAAATTAATATAACTATTTAACATAACTGTAGAGTTGTTATTTCTAGATATGAATTTGGACATTGGATCTGGACATGACACATGTGGAGAAACATCTTCAGAGAGTTACAGCTCTCCGTCTAGTCCACGGCATGATGGAAGAGAGAGTTTGGAAAGTGAAGAAGAGAAGGACAGAGGTTTGCTAAAGGAGAGGGGGTAGAAAGAGGTGGGGGGACAAAGCTGTCTTCTCATGAGCAAACCCAATCAGAGAGAGCCCGGCAGGATGAGCACAGTGGCTACTCAGCTCACTCTGGTGATGGTGAACTCCAGACTCAAAGCTATTGTCATTGAGATATTGTTACTCTGCTGAGTGGGGAAGGGTAAGAGGTCATAAAGACCTCCTTGCTTACAAGATTCTACGTTCTTCCTAAACAGTCCTGATTAGTCCTGATTGCTCCAGGCCTTTAATTTCCTCCTTACTCACCGTTCTGGTCTGACAGAAAGAGAGAGCCCCTTGAAAAGCCCGTGTCTAATGAGGGTGTTGTCCTCCATGCATGCCCACCACAACAGATGGTTCACACCACGCTGTGAATGGACTACGCTGACCAGAGTTTCTGTGTTAAAATTTTTATACCACGATGCTATTTCTGCCAAATGTGGTTTCTCGCTGCACAGTTTTCAGCTCACTGGGACCTCACCTTCTGCGTCACTTTGGCATGTCTCAGGACTACCACTGTCTGTGGAAACAGTTGAAGTCAGTTTTTACCTTGTGGTTGTTTCCTAGTCCATCAGATAACACCTGCAGTGGTCAGTGCTACCACTCTGAGGCCACACTCAGGAAAGAAGTGGAAATACTCAGAGCTCTGGGATATGGGGAAATTGTAACACTTAACTGAAGAGGCAGGCTGCAGTGTGTGCTGCAGTGCACACTGTCTCGGTTTCATGGGATATGCCTGAGTGGGTACAGACGCTCTCACAGGCCCCAGTTCTGTCTCTTGAGTGACTCTCACCTGCATGTCAGGTCAGCGGGTGACTCAGCGTCTCTGTGCTGCTCTCAGGTCTTCGTGGAGTGGATAGGCTCATGCAGACGGATGGGGATGCCCTTGATTCATGTGGGTTTCCTAAAGTCACAGGGTCCCTGGGGTAGAGAGCTCTGAACATTTTCCAAGTTTTGAGTCTTTTACAAAGGCTTTTGGAAACGTGGCTTTGTGGTTGTTGTTTGTTGTAATGATGCCGTGAGACTTTATGCTTTCCAAAGTCACGTACGAAAGACACCCTTCTGTCTGACTCCAGTAGGGCCTCGTAATCACGGGACTGACTACTGCAAGTTAAGACGTAAGTTTTAGTTCATATGGAAATGTAACTGGCCATCGGAAACATTCTTTATTCCTTTTGGACTTAATTTTTGTTCTTAACTCTGCATTGATGACAGAGCCAGTCCCTGGAAGAGGTTGTTCATTTAGGAATCCTCTCTTTATAAGGTTGGGCATAAGTAGTATAATGACTTCTCTCTCAGGGTCATCTTTGCTCAGAGTGTTCACTCATTCAGTTAAGCTCCCTCTAGTAAAATGAGACAGTTCAGTTAATAACACTAGATATTCTGTGCCATTGGTTTCGATTTAGCCTTTCTTTAGGAAGGTTAATTAGCCTTTGATACTCTTATTTCAGGAATGTTTGCTCTTGTCAGCTGTGCATAACCAGTCTTGCCTTAGTGAATACAAACACTCTTACATGCCTCAAGTAATCCAGCTTAGTGTACAAGCAGAAAGATCTTTACAGTAGGCACCGCATCCAACTATGAACTATGGAGACTGCAGTGCTTCATTCTCCGTGTTTAAAGACTGCGTCCGACAGTCCCCTGGCTCCTCTCCGCCCTGACTGGAAGCTGGAGTGGCTTGTGTGTGCACCATGGTGTGTAGTGCACAGCAGTTTGCTGTCTGCTGTGAGGGGGTGTAGGGGGAGCAGTGCTCTCTTCCTTACCCTGCCTGTTGTGTCCCCACAGCGTATTCACTATAGGATGAACAGCTTAGCTAACCTAAGTAGCTCTGCATGCCCCCATTGAGTGTGTGCTATGCAAATACTAATTCCATTTCTCACCTTAAACATCTGAGTTAAATGTTATGATCAAAATCCTTAAATTGAATCATTTATGAGATAAATTTAAAATCAGGTTTGATGGTACAGAGTTATGTAGATTACCTAAAATTGATTAGTTAATGCTTATCTCAGTGATAAAGTCAGCAGTGCATGCATGCCTCTTGATACTCCAGCACCCTTCATTACTGTTGTTTTGTTATAGCTCTGTGCTTTGGAGGTAAAGCACACTACAGGCCAGACATCGGAAGTCAGCTTGGGCAGTCGGGAAATGTGATGGAGGGAACATTCCAGACTTGAGAATTAATTTTGAATAGACCTAGCTTTTAGTTAGAACATGAAAATAGGAGTTCTGCCTGGGTTAATCCACGTTTGCATGTTTTCTGTAGATACAGACAGCAATTCTGAAGATTCTGGGAATCCATCGTCAGCCAGGTTTGCAGGTTATGGCTCTGGTGCCCAGACCGTCCCTGTGAAGCCACCTGTTGAGACTGTCTCACTGGGAACTGAGAGTGGGAATCTTTTGGAAGCTCCGTTGGCCTCACACAAGTACCCACCCATTCCCTACGTGCACACTCTGCACTGTGTCGTGCACAACGGTGCCCAGAAGTCGGAAGTTATCATCCCGTCGCCCAAGTCTGCAGATGGCAAAGCCATAGGGATGCTTGTCCCTAATCCTGTGGCCATTTCTGCCGTGATGGAGTCCACAAATTCAGCCCCCTCGGGAATCCTAGGCCCGGCAGCTTCTGGGGAATCAGAGAAACCGCTTGAGTTGTTAGCTTCCCCTTTACCTATCCCATCAGCCTTCCTCCCACACAGCGGCGCGCCTGCTTTGCAGCTGACATTGCAGAGTCTAAAATTACAGCCACCACAGGGATCTTCTGAGGGTTGCACAGTTAATATCCCACAACAACCAACCGGAAGTCTGAGCATCGGATCACCAAACACTGCCTTTATTCCTGTCCATAACCCAGGTAGTTTTCCAGGACCTCCTGTGGCCACCACGGAGCCCATCACAAAGTCTGCATCCCAGGTGGTAGGACTAAATCAAACGGTGCCTCAGATCGAGGGAAACACAGGGACAGTCCCTCAGCCAACCAATGTGAAGGTAGTTCTTCCGGCAGCTGGCCTCACAGCTGCACAGCCACCAGCTTCCTACACCTTTCCAGGCTCAGCCCTTGCTGCCAGTGTGCTACCCACCCAGAATTCCAGTGTGCTCACCACAGCCGCTTCTGCCCAGCCAGCAAGTCCAGGCATCAGTCCAGCCCAGTCCACAGTTCACCCTGCCGTTCCTACCCACACCCCAGGCCCTGCCCCAAGCCCCAGCCCTGCCTTGACACACAGTACTGCACAGAGTGACAGCACGTCTTACATCAGTGCTGTGGGGAACACGAATGCTAACGGGACCATAGTGCCACCGCAGCAGATGGGGCCCTGTGGTTCTTGTGGGCGAAGGTGCAGCTGTGGGACCAGTGGGAACCTTCAGCTCAGTAGTTACTATTACCCCAACCCAATGCCTGGACCAATGTACCGACTCCCATCATTCTTCACTCTGCCGTCCATTTGCAATGGCAGCTACCTCAACCAAGCACATCAGAGCAATGGAAACCAACTTCCTTTTTTTCTGCCTCAGACTCCATATGCAAATGGACTAGTGCATGACCCGGTGATGGGGAGCCAAGCCAGCTACGGCATGCAGCAGATGGCAGGGTTTGGGAGGCTGTATCCCGTATATCCAGCACCTAGTGTACTCGCCAACACCGGTGGTTCTGGGCCCAAGAAGAATGGGAATGTCTCATGTTACAATTGTGGTGTAAGCGGACACTATGCACAAGACTGTAAGCAGTCGTCCATGGAGGCCAATCAGCAAGGTAATCCCACTAACTCCCAGAGGACTTGTTTTTGAGTTCCCAGTCTCTTCTTGATTATGTGATACTGTCTTAGCAGAAAGATCCGTATGTGTATTTGTTTACAGAGGTTGTATTTTCAGTGACAAAATGCAACCAGAGAAACTCAGTGTAGACCCAGGTCATGGAGCAAAAGGAAGGTCCAAAATGCAGCCAGAGAAGCCCATTGTAGACCAGGTCATGAGGTCACGGAGTAAGGTCTGAGGTAGTTTAGTTCGACGCTAAGGAGTAAATGGCAGAGGTACTTGTCCAGGCTCTGGACAGCATGGAGTGTCCATTCTGTAACGTTAGCTCCTTGCTTGCAGGGCTGTAGTTTTAAGAGTGCAGTCCTCTTTCATAGAGGAAGCAGAGTGGTTAAATACTGATAGCTAGGATGGGAGATTAGTTACCTAGCATACAACTAGATGTGAGCTAGTTACCTGGCATCCATGGTTTGTAGTCTAGCTAGAGTCTGTGCACACAGTGGGCTCACATCTGAGCCCCTGCTGCCCTTTCATTCTGTACATATAAGGAAAAAATCCAAGCGGCCATTGAATCTTTACAACAGCGAGTAAATTTGAAGAAGAGTGCTATAGCAGCAAAAAGAAAAAAACGCACTTTACTAGGTGTGGGTGAGGGGCCAGATTCAGTTCTTTTGCATTTGCCCTCTGCCATTGTGCCAGATCTTACCTGGGAAATGTCCTGAAACAGGAGTGTATTAATTAGGCGTCCTCAAAGGAAAATGCAGTTAATTAGCTTAAGGCTATACTTAAAGCTCAACCTTCCCATTGCCTTTGAGAGAGTAGCTTCCTTGCTGCTGTGGACTGGAGGTAGTGCCGAGGAAAGGCCTTTGAGAGCATGCTCATTTGCAGTCTTGTGTACTGGTTTGTCATGCGTGTAGTCATAACGGTGACTTAGCCGTTCTGTCTTTCCCGTTTTAGGCACTTACAGACTGAGATACGCACCTCCCCTCCCCCCTTCTAATGATACGTTGGATTCTGCAGACTGAACGAGTAAAGCTTGCCTACTTAATGCACTCAAGTGTGGGGAGTCATGGGGTGTGGAGGGGAGGAAAGGAAAGGTATTTTGTTTCTTTGTCTGTACATTTCCTCAGTTTCTATGCAGTTGGGAGTTTTCATTTCTCCTTTACCTGTGTCTAAAATCAGAAAGAACACAGTGCTCCTGAGCCTCTGGTCTCCGGGTCCAACAGCCGGCTTACATGTATGACACTCGTAACTTCAATTTCAGACAAACTCGAACGGAAACCATTGATGTGTGCTTTTTTTTTTTTACACTGAATACTTGCTGTGTGCAATGTTTACTGAATCTTTAAACTGTGCATCTGACCTTATTTGTTTCCACAACACTGGTCACAGTCCTATGGTTGTCTTCTTTCTGGCCTTCCTCACTTTGACCCGGAACCCCACTTCCCTTCCAGCCACCCCTCCCTGGCCTGCTGCAAGGTCACTCAGCAGTGTCCTTGTCACACTTGTGTAAAACCTGCTCTGTGTCTGAACCCAGGCAACATGTTTCACCTGAAGTTTTAGACGTCAGATTCTCAAGAAGTATGTATATATGTCGTAAGAGCATCACGTAGATACATATATGCAGCACCTGTCCAGATAACATGAGAACAAGTGGGTGAGAGGAAGCCACCGATGGGGAGTGGACAAACAGACTTTCCTTGCATGGAAACATTTTCTTCCATCGCACACAGTTCAGAGAGACACAAAGGGAACACACCGGTGTGAATGTCGTTCTCTGTGCACTTGTGTCTGTGATGACAGTCACACCCAGGGCTTCCTGTTGTCTGCCACCTTGACCGGCCCAGACACTGCTGAGTGAAGATGTCCTGTTCTACCACATTCCCTGTTGCAGTGTCACACTGTGTTACGGCGTGTGTGGTTTGTCGCATCTGAACAGAAGCTGTGGGTTTCGACAGAAGTCAGGTACCTGCGCACCTAAGCCGCGTCTCATAACGAAGTCACTTTTATAACCGTTCACCACTATGCTTGATAGAATGTGAGAGGCTGTGTGGAGCGTGTTGGGACGGTGTTAATCATGTCCGTATCAGTGTCACTAAGTTTAATGCTGCTGGCTTTTTTAAGTTTGGTTTTTTAATTTTGTTTTGTTTTTAAGCCAATCTATGTACTAAATTGCTTCCAGGTAATTTTTTTATTTTCTGAAGTGCCCTGAGGGTTATCTGGGAGGTTGGATGTATCTTCAGTGACTGCTGCATTCAACAGCAATGAACAAGTACCACCATCCATTGTAAGCTTACGGTGTAGCAGGGCTTTCTTTGCATTCCTCGGTACAGCGTGGAAACGGTTGGCTTTTGCTGTGAGGAGTAGAGTTGGTATGCAGCAGAGGCGCTGAGTGTGGGGTCTGGGTTCGGAAACCTGACCTTGTGAGACAAAGAAAAAACTTGAAGCAAAAAGAAGCTATTTCAACGCTTCAACAGTAGTGTTTATATTTATAGCGCCAATGTACATTCTGAAACTTTCAGGGGTAGGAGCTACTGGGGAAGACGGGCGTGTGACGGGGTAGACAAAAGCTTTAATTTAGAAAGAAAAAGTTCAAGTAAAGGAAATTATTTTGATTAAATATATTTTATTTGATCTGGGTATTTTTGGACCACATTATTAAATTGTTAAGCTGCAGTTGAGTTGTTCAGGGGAGAGTATTGATAAGCCTTGCACAGGCGCGTTGTGACTCACTTGCCAGGTGTACTTTATGGAGCTTGTTCTATGGTTTCAAATACTGTACTGTACGTGGAGGTGCGTTACCTTCTCCTTCTCGGATGTTTACCGTATACTTTGATATTTGAAATGCTCTGTACTGGAAAGGCCACTTATATTTCTAGAACAGATTGGATTTTATGCAATCTTTTTCCTTGAATTAACAGCAATAAAAAAATGAAAAACAGCCTAAAAATTGTGCCTTATTGCATGTTTTATAAAAGTGGATTTTCATGGTCATTTTCCTTTTAAAGAATCGGTTTGTCTCCCACTGTGATTACTGCCTGGGTGTTCTAAAGTCTTTCCCTAGTGCAGGTCATCTGTTCAGCCTCCAAAGGAAGGGAAAACAGTGGATGCCAAGGCCATCGTGAACAGGGCACAGTCCCTGTCCCTACAAACTAGACTTTTGTCCTAAGTTCCCTATTAACCAACAGCACGAAGGACCCGATTTCTCCATTTTGTTGATTTCTGTTGGCTGAGAGGCACATAACTGCCGTGGTTCAGTACTGTGTTCTTACTGTTTGCTCCTCCTTCTGTTACCCAGTCCCAAGTCACAGTCTTTAAGCGGTCAATCATTTCTAAAGCATTGGAGGCCACTGTGCCTGTCTTTCCGCAGGGCCTCTGTCCCTGGCATTCACATAGGTAGGTTGTGGCGCAGACCTGGCCTCATGTTGTGAACTACGAGCACAAAGCAGAGGAAATGGCAGGAGGCCTTGAACTCTCAGAACCTGCCTCCAGTGACACACTTCTACCTCCTAAGCCTCTCCAAACAGACTGTCACCCCATCATCAATTGGGACTAAGTACTTTACCTGGGAAGGGAGGGGGCGGGTATTCATCATTGAGACCACCACAGGCCCAGCCTTCCCCTTCAGCCTGTCAGTATGGACATCACAGAAGTGGTGAACTTAACCCTTACACTGACCCGTGCTCTCACGCAGCCCACCCTCCTCACCTCTTTCACTGTGTGCTTTCTTTGTTGGTGTGAGAGGGAATCTCTTCACATCTAGTCCTCTGGGCTATATCAGCTTGTCTGGTTTGTGATCCTGGTGCTGCATTCCTGCCACTCAATTTCACACCCTGAAATAGTCTCATAAGGACGAGTATCGATAAGTGGATCTATTGTTCAGTCAGTGGACATCTGGATGGCTTGTTTGTCCCTCTTTTCAGCTTAGCATCAGGGATGCCAGAAACATTTTTTTGCTGTTGTGGTTTGTGTATAAGAACATGTTGTTAGGGCATGTGTTAATCCTTGTAAGATGCAGACGGCTCAGTTTTCTAGGACTTAACATACCTCTTTGCAAATGAGACACATATTCCTGCAGTACACTGGGGACCTTGAAATGTTAGCCTAGCACTCCCCCAAGATGCTGTCGAGGAAGAATGGGGTGTGATTGCTGAGGGGTTTGTAGGCCTGTGGGAGAGGTGAGTTGAGACCAGACTCACAATGCAGGTTTGTGATCACTGTGTGGACAGCAGGAAGGCTGTAGCAGGAAATTGTACAGATATGGCAGTGGTATATGGTCAGGGAGGGAGATGGAGATTAATGGTGAAGGGTGTGTTTTAAGAGGGTGGATATGCAGACAGTAAAGTGGGGTGGGAATGGGGGAGATTGGAAAGTTGGAAGTCACCAAGTTTCAGAGAGGAACAATGTGTTGTCTTTGGTGTCTGAGAAACTTTAAAGGATGAGGAAAGAATCCTGAAAGTTCAGGGTCTGGTGAGAGGGCCTGCACTCACTTGTTGCCTGTAGCTAAGGTCCATTTGTCTAGACTGAAAACTGACTTGAGTCAAGCCAGTTGAAAGGAAGATACGAGAAGGGGGGGTGTCAAGTGAGATTTTGTTCTCGTGACAATGTTTAGAATGATTAAATGAAGAAAGACAAGGCCCTTCATACTAACACTGAGAGGGACTCAGTGTAGTAATTCTGTTTCTATACACAGAAGGCTAGGAAACGCCCCCACCCCCGGAACAGACAGTATGGACAGTTTATACGTAGCCAGGGTGTACATCTCAGTTACTCCATCATGATCCCATAAAATAAGTCCATTTAGTAGGTGAGTTCAACAGTTAAATGTTCTATGTAAGTACTAAAAGTCTTTTTTCTGAAAAGGTTCCAACTTGAAAAGATTTCAAATTTGTAATAGCATCTGTTACTTACGGGCTGCATTCAGTCATGCTTGAGCGACATCTGCATTCAGTTCTGGGTGCTGATGAAAATGTTCTAAGGTTGAAGCAATGAAGCCACATAGAGGCAATCTGTGGCAATAATCCAGCTCCATAATCTGTGTAATTTCCTCTCAAGATAATGCAAATGCCTGTGTGCACACAACACACCGGTTCATTCTCAGAGCAGTGTTGTGAGATGCTGAGGATGAAATGGCCTGCAGCTCGTCTCTTCAGGGACAAGGACAACTACAATGAGAAGGACTGCGGGGTCCCAGAGAGGAGTGGCAGGTGTGACCAGGGACCCTGATGCTTGAAGAACGAGCAGGCCATGCTAGGCAGCCGTCCTTCCTGGGCTACCCCCATTACTTGTTTATAGCTTGGATTCCTAGAGCATCAGTTCTTTTTGTTACTGTATATAAACCTAAACCACAGCTACTACTATACCTACTGACTTTTTTTTTTTTTTTTTTTTTTTGTAAATCTGAAAGAGAAATGTGTATAATTTCCAAATGCCACCCTATTGAAAACAAATCGGAAGGTGGTGGGCGGTGGCCCACGGAAGCCACCATGTACATCGAGCTCTTCTCTGAAGTGCTGTGTGCCAGACACATCTGGGTCCCAAAGACTCTTCAAAGTCACAAGCCAGAAGCTCTTCATCCCCCAGATCCCATTTCAGTGTTTGCAGTGTGCATTGGGAGGCGAGGGGGGGGGTAGGGCTGTATGGAAACGGGAGATTGAGCTGGGGTGGGGTGGGGTGCTTTGGCAGTGTTTTCCCTTTTCCTCTTGGAACTCCAGTTTTGAGCCACTGGGCATGCACCTCTCACCAGCAAAAAAAAAAAAAAAAAAAATTGCTCATTGGAAAGCAGTGCCACAATGCCACCTGGTGGGGCACAAGAGCACTGCAAGCAAGCGGGTGCCACTTCCTAGTGACCTAATCAGGAGAAAAAATAACAGGGTAACAGAGACCGTTTGGTTTTGTTACCCTGTGCCTAAGGCCTAAATGAATGCAGGCGTCTGGCCATAAAGTGACCCGAGCAGGCGCCTCTTTAAGCCATGTGCTTGCGTTGAGGCGTTGCTGGTGGTGCTGCGTCTCTCACCAGTATTGAGTCGGCGCTAACTCCAGGAGGACGGGGATCTTCCTATGTAAGGCTTGGGAATTTGAGGTCCATGGACACATCAATGATGAAGACCAGGCCCCTGCTTGAGACAGTGCTGCTCTTCGTACACCACCGCCTGCCCCCACTACGGCACTCAACCCAAACAAGGTGACAACAATCTGTAGAAAGCTTCCTGTCAGAGGCCTGGGCCGAGTGGTGGGCAGACCTGCCACACAGGCCATGTGCTAGTCAAGCCGAATGTCCATCTGGTCTCTTGTGCTGAATGATCGGAAAACATGGGGTGGGGAAACGTCCACAAATAAGAAGCCTTAGAACTTTGACAGCCAAGCTTTAAGCGTGTGTCTTAAATTGCCACAAAGGCAAGGCTCACCCATAGAGCTGGTTTGAAGTGTGCAGAGACCTCTAACAGAAGACTGCTTATCTTAAGCATTACGTGAATATCCCAAGGCTTAAGAAGTTGTAAAAGTAAGGTCAGTGGAGATGACACATTTGCAATCCCGGCACTCAGGGGCAGAGACAGGAGGAATGGGTTCAAGATCAGTCTGGTCTGCATCGTGGGTCCCAGGCCAGCCAGGGCTACATGGCAAGACCTTGCTTTGGAGAAGCAAAATATTTAGCAGTGGAGTAGTGGGCACAAGCAGGAAGAACAACAAGCCGATAGTCTGAAGCCTAAGAAATGGGGATGCAGCAGCTCCTCTTCATCCCCACAGGCCTGCTAAGTGGCAAGAGCGCCACCAGGCGGCCTACTGGGACAACTATAGTTATTTAATGCTCAGTTTTTGAAGGTACAAAATATTTTTAATTAATTATTCACTTTATATCTCAATATCAGCCCCCTCTCCTCAGTACCCCTGTCACACAGCTCCTCCTCCCCACCCCTTCCCTTCTCCTCTGAGAAGGGGGAGCCCTCATCTCTTCCCCCCAGCTATTACCCCCCCATACCCCCCACCCCCCACCCCAGCACATCGAGTCACTGTACTGCAGGACTACGTGCACCCTCTCCCACTGAGGCCGTTAGGAGAACAGGATCCACAGGCAGGCGACAGATTCAGGGACAGCCCCTCACTCCAGTTGTTGGGGGACCTGCATGAAAACCAAGCTGGACATCTACTACATGTGTGTGTGTGCATAGGGGGTGGTGCTAGGTCTAGCCCATGTTTGCTCACTCTTTGGTTGGTGGTTCAGTCTCTGGGAGCCCCCAAGGGTCCAGGTTAGTTGACTCTGTTGGTCTTCCTGTAGAGTCCCCGTCCTCTTCAGGTCCCTCAACTCTTCCTCCAACTCTTCCACAAGACTTCTTGAACGCCATCTAATGTTTGGCTGCAGGACTCTACATCTGTTTCTACGGGCTGCTGCTGGGTGGAGGCTCTCAGAGGACACATGCTAGGTTCCTGTCTGTAAGCATAACAGTATCATTAATAGTGTCAGGGATTGATTCTTCCCCGTGGGATGGGTCTCAGTTTGAGGCAGTCATTGGTTGGCCGTTCCCTCTGTCTCTGCTCCATCTTTGTTCCTAGACATCTTGTAGGCAGGACACATTTTGGATCAGAAGTTTTGTGGGTGGGTTGCTGTCCTTATCCCTCTGAGACTGGGCGTCCTGCCTGGCTACAGGAGATGGCCACTTAAAGCTTCATATCTCCCACTGCTAGGAGTCTCAGCTAGAGTCACCTCATAGACTTCCTGCCCCCTACTCTGTCCCAGGTCTCTGGCATATCCTAGAGATGGGCCCCTGCCCACAGCAGATTTCCATTCTCTCTCCCCTGCTCTCCCTGTACCTGATTCTTCCTCCCCCCACCCCACCACACACACACACACACACCCTGCTCACTTTCCCACCTCATGACCCACCCAAATCCCTCCCACCATCCACCTCTGATGTCTGTTTTAGTTCACCTTCTGAGACGGATTCAAGCATCCTCCCTTGAGCCTTCTTTATTCTTGCTAGTTGGACTTGGGTACCATTTATTGTATGGAACCTAGCTGTGCCCTGAGTACAGATACAAAGTCAGCTTGTGTTTGGGGCAGCAATAGTCACAGCTGTGTTCTGGCTGCCCACCTGTACCACACGTGGCCCTGTCAGGCTGACCAACAGGATGACTGATGGGAGTGGCAGCACTCACTTCGTAGGCTAGTTGTAAGGAGTCAGTCTGGCAAAGCACTTTAAACCCTCAATCTCTGCACACCATAGGCTCCCCATGAGTACTCAGAATATCTGAAGGCTCAGTATAGCTCAGGCTGTCAGCCACACACTCCCAGGTAGGAACTGGGCTTCCATTTTCCAGAAATGGAGTCACTAAGAATCTATAAGCAAAGAGCGGTCAGGTGACAACAAGGCATCGAGACAGCAAGCGTGTGGTCCTGCTCATCTGTATCCATGTTACAGACTAATTACTGAAGCCTACACAGATCTCTGGGGTCAGGCCATCTTAAGCACCACTGTCTGATGCAGTCTGTCCTTCCTAGACCTTCCGTTTTGTTAGACAGGATCTCGCCCTCACGCTCCCATGCTCTGTCACACTTGGCTTTTCCTCCCTTCCTAATGCTGGGAGTAAACCGGGCCTCCCGCATGCTAGACTCGCATGATGCTGCAGATCCACTCCCCTCTCATCTCCAGTGAATGCTGCATAGCTGGTCAGAGAGCCTGGTGGGAAGAGAGCGCGTCTCCAGCTGAGACCTGAAGCTTGTCCCCACTCAGCTCATTTGTGGCGGTTGTAGTTTTACTCTTGGCCTTATTTTTGGCTCAGCGACTGCACTGCTTCCGAAGGCTGCACACGGCTGTAAGAATGGGCAGATGCAGAGAGGGGCTCTGAGGAGGGAACACTGAGGAAAGCCTGGCCTTAGGGAGGACAGCCAGTAGATGGTTGGACAGATTGTGTCAGTCGCGCGAGACTGTCTTTCCCATCAGTTTCTAGGTTTTGCTCTGCTCGGAAGTGTGGTTTTCATTTGGGAAGAGAGTGCTGACAGCTTGAGTCTTTGGCTAAGAGCGAGGGTTCACCTGTGGTTTGTAACAAGCACCGACGAAGTCAGAAAGCTTACATTCTGCAAGCTCTTTAAATAGGTGAAAACGAAATACCGAGGCAGGCAGATTGAGCCAGACTGGGCTACATAGTGAGAACCTGTCTACAAAGAGAATCTTGGTGACATGTGATTAATATTTCAGTGTCCATGATAAAGCGTGGCCTGCTTGCCTCCCACCTGTGACAGTAAAGCTGAGTTGTCCTCCCAAGCACCCTATGGCTCTTTAAGCTACAGCAGGTACTGCCTATCCTTAAAGCTCGCTGAGCTGTGCATACACTCTCATTTTCTTGTGAAATGAAGGCGTATTTCCCATTTTCTTTAAACCCTGGTGTTATGTCCCTAGCAGGAGTCTGTACCTGGTGTTCTGGAGCAGGAGCAAACACTGGTAGGAAGCCTCTGTCCTGTGGCAGGGAACCATCAGCACAACAGCAAAGAGTCCAGGTTCCCCAGGACCAGAGTATAACGTGCGCCTCCCGTGTCGCCCCACGCCCGTGAACAAAAAACACGAGAGACAGTATTCGGGTAGTTACTGCAAAACGAGGACTTTTTACTCTCTATCAGCAAATGTGGAAAACGCGGAAGGAAGCGGAAGGGCTGAGACACGGAAGGGGCCTAGCTTAAAATACACCCTAGAGTGACGTATTCACTTCTGATTGGCTGTCCGCTCACCACCCAATATTACGCCTCGGGATTGGCAGTGACTTTGGCAGGCTCTCTGCCTTTGCATCTGCGCAGTTAATTGTTTACTGCTAACAGTGGCTTCCTACACCAGAGGGCTGGGCACTAAACTGGGAAAGGTTCACAAGGGGCATGTTTTCCTTGGATCAGGAAGGAAGGGAGGTTTCCCCCCTGGAGAGTTCCAGAAGATGACCAAGAATGGAATCAATGCTGGATTCCAAGATGCCCTGGGAAGGGTTGGATGAGGAAATGAGAAGCTTCAAGGACAGGACTGGATGCAGGCCTAAAGACAGGTTTTGAGTCCAACCCTGGGGTGGAGTGGCAGGAGGCCTTTTGTTCTGCTGAGTTTGTGGCACTTGAGTAGCATCTGTTAGGGCTCTTTCTCAAAGTGTGATGCTTGAGTCGTCTTCAGTACACCCTTACAACCCCCTCCCACACACACAATAAGAGACATCCCTACTGGAAAGTTCCAGAAGGCAGGGTCATCAAAGAATACTGAAAATAAGAATTCAGACACTAGAAGGTGTGAAACTGTGCCCAGAGATAAAATAAACACACACACACACATTCATGGTTCAAGAATGAAATAGCACCATTGTGCACAGTGGGGTAAGGTGTTCCGTGAGGTCACCAGATCAAAGGCAGAGCACTGAGAAAGTCACTAGGCAAAACTAGAGGACATCTGCAAGCCACTTTGCACACACACGGGGGTCGGGGAGGCTGATGGTGTCAGCACAGGGGGAGGAAAATGACCCAGTGACCGCTTTTGTTCCTGGTGAAGTGAAGAAGGTGGCACTAGAGCAGAGGTGCCAGGCCTGGAACTACTGTGCAGAGTCAGCTGTCCAGAGGCAGCAAGAACAAGACATACCCCACCCACCCCTTACCCCCAGGGTCCACTGGTGTGACCAATCACAAGGTAGACTTTAAGAATGTTGTTTTTCATTTTTCCTCTTTAGTGATGTTGGGAACTGTAGTAGGTGGTATTTGATAAAAGGAGAATCAAGCTAGCTCTGGCCTGGCCGCCATGTTCCCGCTCTAAGCCCATTTGTCTTGGCAAGCTCTCCAGCAGGACTGGAGCTCCCGAGCTGGTTCCACCGGGCTGCTCTCTCTAGCTTGCTCCTGTAGTGACCAGTTGCTGTGCTGGCTCTCTTGTCCCTAGAGCTGCTAGTTCCTTCACAGCCATAACCACGTGGTTATCTGCAGACAACCCTTCCAGTAACCCAGTAAATCAAAACTCTTGATGCTTAAAGTTAACCAGTGGATTTAGCAAATGCTCAATACACAAGATGCCCACACAATTAGAATTGTTTTCCCAACTATCTAACCTTTTGATATGAATAACTACCAGAGACTGCTAGAGACACGCGTCAGCAGCCATCTCACCTCTCTCCTCTTTCTCCTTCTTCTCTCTCTCTCCTCTCTCCTCCCAACTCCTAGCTCTGCCTCCCTCTTCCCAGTCAATGACAGGCCTCTCGCTGTAAATACATTGGGCAGGAAATTTCTGCCACAGGGAACTGGGTCTAAGGTTTGTTTGTTTTTTGTTTTTTTGTTTTTTTGTTTTTTCGAGACAGGGTTTCTCTGTGTAGCCCTGGCTGTCCTGGAACTCACTCTGTAGACCAGGCTGGCCTCGAACTCAGAAATCCGCCTGCCTCTGCCTCCCAAGTGCTGGGATTAAAGGCTGCGCCACCACCACCCGGTTGCCTGCTCACTTTTTATCGACCTCATAGTCTTGCCTCTCTAGAACGTCATATGCACGGATGCTCCTTCACCTCCCATAAGGTTACATCATGATAAATATATCAAAAGCTCACCAAATGCCACAGCTTAGCGTCTCGGTGCACGTTTTGAAGGATCAACTCTTTCCTGGTGAACAGGTGGCTGACTGGGAGCCTTGGCGTGCTGCTGCAGCATGACAAGAGACTGCCACACTGCGCGTCAGCCTGGTCAGTTAGAAACTCAGTGTGGCTGCGTTTGTAACAATTGCACGGTGAAGAAAGTCCAAGTGGAACCATCAAGGTCAGGGTTCTGACGGCTGGCTTATGTGATATGCTTAGTCCTGTAAGCCACTAAGTCATCTTCCAAAGTGCCTGTGCCGTTCTGTGTGCGCACTGTAACGTCTGTCTGAGAGCTCCTGTTGCTCTGCAGCCTCTGTAGCAGGAGATGTGTCAGTGTAGTTTCTGCTTCCCCAGTGGTACACAAAGTTACAGGTCTTTTCATATGCTAATTTGCTATCTTCCGTGAGATGAACTTGTATTTCTACTCATTTTTTAAATTGGGTTTTAATTGTGTTTTTTTTCTCTTTTCTTTTTCATTTCTATTACATTTATTGGGGGGAGGGGTACACATGCGGGGATAATTTGTGGGTACTGCTTTTCTCCTTCCTAGTATGTTCTAGTACTAAAGCTGGGTACAGAGCTGAGCAAGTGTCTTTTTTTCCCACCCACAAGCCTGCGAGTTATTTTCTTATTGATGAGTTCTTGTATTATTTTGGGTACCAGTCTTTGTAAGTCTTTGTAAGATATATATTTTGCATATATTTTTCCCAAGCCTGGATCCTATGCTGTTTTTTACATTGTAATGAAACAGAAATGTAGGGCTACCATAGAACAGAAAAGCAACCAAGGATTTTTTTTTTCTATCTATTTTAATTCTTATCGCAGGAAATGTGAGCTGCCTCCCCCGGGGCTACCTTATGCATGCAACAGCTTGCCAAATGTGAGATTCCTCGAAGGTTGCCAAGTCGTTGGCCCAGAGCTGGCAGAGCTCACTTGGCAAAAGACATGGAGGCTCCGGGCTTCCTCCCTACAGGGGTAGCCAGACACCGTCAGGGCTAGAGCCAGTGCTTACCTTTTGTGTCTCCAAGGGTACAAGAACGGGGAGTCTGTGAGAACTTCCCCTTCAAGTTTCCTTCCACCTTCTTGCTGGTATACTTGACTGGACTCGTAGACTGGTTTGGTTCTAAAAGACTAACTGTGCAAGCCATCGAATGCTGGCTTCATGAAGAGCTGCAGGGCTTGCCTGTGCTGTGCACACAGAGAGGTTTCTCTTCTGGAAGGCACAGTCAGATCTTGGCAGGCCTAGATGGGATAGTCTGAGACTACTCCTCTGTCGATAGAAAATCATTCCACAGCAGTGGGAAGGAAGTTCCGCCCATGGAGGGCTCTTCCAGTGACTTTCCAGGGCTTTGCTTCTATTTCTCCCAGCCTTTGGCAAGTAGCTTCATGCCACAGGCCTTTAGAATAGTCACATTTTCTGCAGCGCTCAAGCATAATACAAGCGTGTGTGTAACTACATTGGAAAACATGCAGGAAGGTTTCTTTGACCCACTGAAAATAAACCATGGCACCCAGCTTGTTCACAATGCAGCAGATGCATTAGCCAGCAAGAAGAAAGCAAGCAACTCTGCCTCTTGACACCGGTGCTGCTACCGGAGGTGCTGCCCACTCTGGGGGAGTGTCTTCCCACTCTGTTGATCCTGCCTGGAAATACTCTCACAGACCTACCCACAGGCTGCTCTCAGTTCATTCTAATCTAGTCTAGTTGACAATCAACGCTAACCATCACAGCACCCCACGATCGTACCGAAGTAGGTGAGGACCTGTGAGTGTGCTGGCCCAGGGACTGTGAGCATGCCACACCTCGTGCAACACTCTCTGAAAGTGGAGGCAACCCAGCACTGACATACGTGGTAGTGGCCTCATCAATCTTCATTGTCGCGGGCATGTGCATGAATGGACTGTCAGACAGACAGCTCCTGACTCTCCCTGGGGCTACAGGTAAGCTTGCTCCTCAGTCTGATGCAGGTTCCTGTGTCTGTCCACGTCTTCAGCTCAACTCAACCCAGAAGCCTGGATCAACCCTGTGAACACGAAGCCCCTACATCCTGGCTGTGGACAGCAGCATCTCTCTCCAGCTGCGTTTGTAAGATTATCAGAGCAGTGCAGTGTCTATCCTTGCATCGCGTTTGCTCTGCCTCCAGCAAGGCCTCTGTCAGTCGCTGCAGCCTCTTTAATCCTTCTTGAGCCATTGTGCAACCAACATGTATACATATAGATATAATTTGAATTGCTGTGTGATGTGTGCTATGTGACCTGAGAGTTCATATTAGTAATTAAAGTTGGATAAAGGAGCCTATATTTGCTGGCTACCGAGAGAAATCGGGATTACTTTCAAATATAGCTGACACTGGGGAAAGATGCAACCATGTCTGTTTCTGACGTAGCATGCTCGCTCGGCACCCTGCTCTCTGGTCTGCCTCCTTCATCTGGTTGCCTGGTGCCTCCTCTGGAAGGTCTTGGGCCCAAGAGTATCAGGCAGGTCCCCAGAGCCAGCTGCCCAGGACCCTGACTTCATTTGCTGCAGGTTTGGTTTCATTTCATCAAAAACTGAGAGATTTGGACCCGGGAAAAGTCTGCAGAAGAAGAGGTGCCGGGTTCCTGATAAGCACTCAGTAAACCTTCCTTCCATGACACCGCATACATGAATGAGGTGACACCTGCCACCCCTGCCTTTTGTGTGGGCATGTGGGCATGCGTGTGTGTGTGTGTGTGTGTGTGTGTGTGTGTGTTCACACATATGTAACAGTCATAGATCAATGTTGAAATAAAAAAATAACAGAAAATAATTTGTTACTGTTGTGTGTGTGTTCACATGTATGTAAAGGTCATAGGTCAGTGTTGAAATAAAAAAGAATAAAGAAAGTAACTTATTACTGCTGTGTGTGTGTGTGTGTGTGTGTGTGTGTGTGGAAAGTAGATGTGTGACTATGCAAATTTGTGCCACAGTGCACACGTGGAGACCAGATGACAACTTCCCAGTATCTTCCCGTCCACGGTGAGCACCAGGGACTGAGCACAGTTCGCCAGACTTTTGCACCAAGCGCTTTCACTCACTTGGCTATCTTGCCGGTGCTCCATTATTTTTTAATTAAAACAATGTTTTATGTATATGAGTATTTTTCTCTGTACAGTCTGTGCACCACATTCATGTGGTGCCTGTGGATGCCAGAAGATGATGGATAGTTTGTCTTCTGGAAGAGCCCACAGTGCTCTAAACGCCGATCCCCTCGAGGCTCTCGTCTTATTTCATTTGAGGCAGATTCGCTCACTGACCTGGAGTTCACTACTGTGTCAGGACAAGGCAACCATGAAGCTTCAGAGAGCCTACTGTCTCTAGCACTCGGATTACCACTGACTGTGTGAGTCCTGAGAATCAAAACCCAGGACCTTGTACTTTCCTGTCAAGAACTTTACCAACTGAGTGAACCCTACTTTTGTTCTTTCTTTTACCAAGAAAAACGATTCGTGGGAAGGAGAGATGGCTTAGCAGTGTCCCTGCTGCAGGCCTGATGTGGCGGCGGCACATGCCTTTAGTCTCAGCGCTGGATCCCTACGTTCCAGGCCAGTCAGGGCTTCACAGTGAGAGCCTGTCTGGAAAAGCCTGTGTGCGTTGTTCTTCTGGAGAAGTGGAGTTTAGCCCTCATCCCCACATCAGGAGGCTCACAACTTCCTGTGACTCAGCTCCAGAAGACCAAAGCCTCTGGCCTCTGTGGACATCAGCACTCATGAACACAGACTCCACATGTACATACACAGTTAAAAATAATGACCCCCGCCGGGCGGTGGTGGTGCATGCCTTTAATCCCAGCACTTGGGAGGCAGAGGCAGGCGGATTTCTGAGTTCGAGGCCAGCCTGGTTTACAGAGTGAGTTCCAGGACAGCCAGAGCTACACAGAGAAACCCTGTCTCAAAAAAACAAAAACCAAAAACAAAACAAAACAAAACAAAAAGAAGACCCCAACACCAGGTGCTACTGAAGAGACAGGAGCCTCCTCTTCTTGTGTCCTGAAGAAAGTGAACTGTTTGGGCCACAGCCCCTTAGGTCACTAAGCCCTGTCATTCTTCTTCCCATACAGAGGCACACTCATCTCTTACCCCAGAGAGACACCCAGTGTCCCACTCAGGCGCTGCATCTGAAATTCCTTCAGTATGTTTTCTCCCTGGGGACCACAAATCGACTCTATTGTCCCAGCAACCAGTACACCACAGGGATAGCCATACTCACAACATCTGGGGGCAGAGACCAGCATCTTCCCTGTCCCTGGGATGGACTGTGCTCTGGGTTGTATGGTAGAAGTTGCTGGGATTAGAGGCAGAACTTCATGCTCCTCCGCGCTTGCAACTTCAGTATCAGTGAGCCTGTGTGAGCCCACGTGAGCCCTGCAAAGTTAACTCAGTGGGCCGTGTTCTGGTGTTCTCCATTCCCTCTGACTCTTACCATCTTTCATCCCCCTCTCCCTGGAGGTTCCCTGATCTCCAAGGTAAGGGACCTGATAGAGACCCTCCAATTTAGACTCTGTCCACATAATGTCTGGTTACAGGTCTCTGCATTCATCCCTGTCTGCTTCCGGAGAGAAGTCCCTCTGATGATGACCGGACACAGCACCAGTCTAGTACAGCGGAGTAGCATTAAGAATCTTTTGTTTTGTTTTGTTTTGTTTTGTTCTGTTGTCTGTTGTGTTGGTTCTACCCCAGGTCTCCGGGCTATCCAGGGAGTGTAGGGCACGGGCTCCCTCTTGTGGAGGGGACCTCAAGTTAAACCAAACATTAGTTGGCCACGCCCACAAGTTCTAGCTCACCGCCGGTCCAGCACATCTGGCAGGCAGGACAGATTGTAGGTCAAGGGTTTTGTGACCGGTTGGTGTTCAAATTTCTCTTTCTGTAGGACCCTCTCAGCCAAAGAGACTAGAAACTAGGGGTAAAGGCTCCACGCAGACACCAGCGTGGCCTCTCTGCATGCAATGAGCTGTAGATGTTGTCCTTGGCAATGAACCCTGCTGTCAGTTTTCAGAGAGTGACTTTCTGACTAGCATAAACCTGGGTTGTTTAGGGGTCTCCCTGGGCCCCCTTGGCTAACAACTCAAAAGAATGTAACCAAGATCCACCACCGGAAGCCTTGCCTGGCTACGAGAGATGGCCAGTTCAGACTCCATACCCTGAATTACCAGGAGTCTTCACTAGGCTCACCTTCATAGATTCCAGGAATATTCCACTATGCTAGGTTTCCACTACAGTGCTCCCCAGTGCTCCCTAGTGCTCCCCAATTTCAGTTGTCTCTCCCCATGTTCTCTTCCTTCATCCCTGCCCCTTCCCTTGCCTAATCCTCCCCTCTCCTGTGCCCACCCTCTCAACCCCCATGCCACCCCCTGTCCACCTGTAAAAATGTTCTATCTCCCCTTTTTAGGGAGCACCAGACTTCCCCAGAGCCCTCCTCTTTACCTAACCTTGCTGGGTCTAACCCAGCTTGGTTATCATTTATTAGCAGTTAATATCTACTTATAGGTAAGTATGTATCATGTTTGTCTTTCTGGGTCTGGGTTTCCTCACTCAGGATGATTCTTTTTCTAGTTGCATCCATTTGCCTGAAAATTTCATGGTGTCACTTTTTTAACAGGTGAGTAATAATCCATCGTGCAATGCACGTGTGTATCCCTTTTTCAGTTGAAGGACATTTAGGTTGGTTCCAGTTTCTGGCTATTATGAATAAAGCTGCTGTGAGCGTAATTTAGCAAGTGCCATTGTGGTAAGATAGATTATTCTTTGGGAATATGCCCAGGAGTGTTATAGCTGGGTCTCAGGGTTGGTCAAGTCCCAATTTTCTGAGGAACTGCCATATTGATCTCCATAATGGCTGTATAAAATTTACATTCCCACTCTCAATGAAGGAGTGTTCACCTTGCTCCACATTCTTGCCAGCAGGAGCTGTCACTGTGTTCATGATCTCAGCCATTCCAACAGTTGTAAGATGGAATCTCAGAGTACTTTTGATTTGCATTTCCCTGATGGCTCAGGATGTTGAACATTACTTTAAGTGCTTTTCAGCCACTTGCAGTTCCTCTATTGAGGATTCTGTTTAGATTGGTATCCCGTTTTTAGTTGGATTATTTGATTTTTCACTATCTAACTTCCTGATTTCTTTATACATTTTGAATATTAGACCACTGTCAGATATGGAGTTGGTAAAAAAAAAAAAAAATCCCATTCTGTAGGCTTCCTTTTTTGTCCTTTTGACAGTGTTCTTTGCCTTGCAGAAGCTTTTGAGTTTCATGAAGTGTCATTTATTAATTGTTGATCTTAGTGCCTGAGCTACTGGTGTTCTAGTCACAAACTTGTGCCACACCAACACATTGAATGCCGTTCCCCACTTACTCTTCTATCGGATTCAGTGTATCTGGTTTTCTGTTGAGGTCTTTGATCCACTTGGATTTGAGTTTTGTGCAGATAAATATCTGCGTTCTTGTACATACAGACATTCAGTCCAGCACCATTTGTTGAAAGTGCTTTTTTCCAGTGTTTATTTCTGGCTTCTTTATCAAAAATCAGATTCCACTGGCATGTGAATTTATGTGTGGGTCTTTAATTTTTTTTTAAAGATTTTTTTTATTCATTTAATGTACGGAGTACACTGTTGCTATCTTCAGACACACCAGAAGAGGGCATTGGATCCCATTACAGATGGTTGTGAGCCACCATGTGGTTGCTGGGAACTCAGGACCTCTGGAAGAGCAGTCAGTGCTCTTAACCGCTGAGCCATCTCTCCAGCCCCCGTGGGTCTTTAATTTGATTCCATTGATCAGTGTATCTGTTTTTATGTCAACGCCATGAAGTTTTTATCACTATTGCTCTGTAATAGAGCTTGAAATCAGGAGTGGTGACACCTCCAGAGGTTCTTTTATTGTTCAGGATTATTTTGACTATCCTGGGTTTTTTTGTTTTTACGTATTAAGTTGACAAATGTCCTTCAAGGTCTGTAAAGAATTGTGTTGGACTTTTGGTGGGAATCACATTGACTCTGTAGGTTGCTTTTGGTAGGGTGGCCATTTTCAGTGTGTTTGTCCTAGGGATCCCGGAACATGGGAGAATTTTCCATCTTCAAGTTTTGTCTTCAAACTCTTGAAGTTTTTAACCATAGAAATCTTTCACTTGCTTGGTCAGAGTTACTCCAAGATATTTTATGTTATTCGAGGCTTCTTTAAAAGGTGCTGTTTCCCTGGTTTCTTTCTCAGCCCATTTATCACCTGTATACAGGAAGGCTGCTGATTCTTTTTTTCTTTTTAGTTAATCTTGGATCCAGCCACTTTGCCAAAAGTGTTTGGGAGTCGCTATCATATCATTAGTAAATAGTGATTTTTTTTTTACTTCTTCCTTTCCAGTTTGTATTTACTTGATCTCTTTCAGTTGTCTTCCTCTAGCTAACACTTCAAGAATTATACAAATAGGTGAGAAGAAAGCAGACAGCATGGTCTTGTTCCTGATTTTAGTGGAATTGCTTTGAGTCTCTCTCCATTTATTTTGTGAAATACTCTGAAGAGTATTCACTCTTCTTTGAAAGTCTGGCCAAGTTCTGCAGTAAAATCATCTGGTTCTGGGCTTTTATTGGTTGGGAGACTTTTAAAGATTACTTCCATTTCACTGGGGTTGGGGGGTGGTTACAGGTTTATTTAATTGGTTTATGTGGATCTGGATTTAACTTTGGTAAGTGGTACCTATTGAGAAAAATCATCCATTTCTTTTAGAGTTTTCAATTTTGTGGAGTTCAAGTTTTAAAGATAAGTCCTCATGCGTCTCAATTTCCTCAGTATCTGTTGTCGTGTCGCCCTTTCCGTTTCTGATTTTATTAATTTGGATATTCTCTCTGTGTCTTTTGGTTGGTTTGGGTAAGGGTTTGTCTAGCTTGTTGATTTTCTCAAAAACCCACTTCTGTTTCATTGATTCTGAGGGATCCACGGAAGGCATGGACAGGTTAGAGAAGAAGCTGCAGCAGATCTATGGCAGCCTACCTGGTCTTCTGGCAGGCATGGCCTGTGGTTGAGCAGGGGGTATCCTTCTGAGTTGGGAACTGGGACATAGCAATAAGACAGGAAGGGAAGGGTCGCAGTCTCTGGGATCCACAGGAGGCGTGGACAGGGCAGAGGGGAGGCTGCAGTATCACGAAGGGTGCGCCTGAACCTTGGGTCTGAGGTAACAGAGAGAGTGGAGCTTTCTTTTTATTTAAAAAAAGCTTTTATTAAAAAGAAAGCCGAGATCTTGGGTGGCGGCTCTGCCCCCAACATCCAAGAACCCAGAGGAAGCAGGGATCCCAAGCACTGGAACTCAGGCAGTATCTTAGGTAAGCAGACAGCAGGGCCTGCCCTAAACAGGGAGTAACTGGGAACCAAAAGGACCCAGAAAGTCACTCCCGGCCCGGAACACTGGTTCCTTCAGGTCTGGGCCAGAACACTGAGCAGATCTTGGGTAGCAGCTCTGCCCCCAACCTCCAAGAACCCAGAGGAAGCAGGGATCCCAGGCGCTGGAACTCAGGCAGTATCCTAGGTAAGCAGACAGCAGGGCCCGCCCTAAACAGGGAGTAACTGGGAACCAAAAGGACCCAGGAAGTTACTCCTGGCCCGGAACACTGGTTCCTTCCGGTCTGGGCCAGAGCACTGAGCAGATCTTGGGTGGCAGCTCTGTCCCCAACCTCCAAGAACCCAGAGGAAGCAGGGATCCCAGGCGCTCTAACTTGGACAGTGTCTTAGAAACTAGTTCTCAAATCTGAGGCCTAGATCAGACCTCTGCCAGGTCTGCTGTTGTGTGGACCCCGGATTCCACCTGAGACATACTGGAAGGTCCACTCAATCCAGATCCACAGAGAAACAAATGAACTCAGAGCTTCAGACAACATATCCTGAGATACTCTAGAGGAGACACTGCACCCAGAACAGCAGACACCTAGCTGGACTACTACCTTGGAGGCACCATATCCTGAGGCATCCTAGAGGTACCACTGTAATCAGTGCAGCTGGAAAAGATCACAGAGACATCTGGACCCCTAGGAGATCAGACACAAGCTAGATAACTAGAAAGACAGGCTTCAGTCAGAGACAGCAAGTACAGGCAGCACTAGAGTTAACCAGATGGCAAAAGGCAAGAGCAAGAACTTGAGCAACAGAAACCAAAGTTACATGGCATCATCAGAACCCAGCTCCCCCATCAGAGCAAGCCCTGAACACCCCATCACACCAGAAAAGCAGGAATCAGAATTAAAATCACTTCTCATGATGATGATAGAGGGCTTTAAAAAAGACATAAATAACACTCTCAAAGAACTTAAGGAGAGCACTGGTAGACAGATAGAAACCCTTAAAGAGGAAACACAAAAATCCCTTAAGGAATTGCAAGAAAATGCAACCAAACGGGAAAAGGAATTAAACAGAACCATGCAGGATCTAAAAATGGAAGTAGAAACAATAAAGAAATCACAAAGGGACAATACCCTGGAGATAGAAAACCTAAAAAAAAGATCAGGAGTCATAGACACAAGTATCACCAACAGAATACAAGAGATGGAAGAGAGAATCTCATGTGCAGAAGATACCATGGAAAACATTGACACAACTGTCAAAGAAAATGCAAAATACAAAAAGCTACTAACCCAAAATATACAAGAAATCCAAGACACAATGAGAAGGCCAAACCTAAGGATAATAGGTATAGATGAGGGGGAAGACTCCCAACTAAAAGGACCAGTAAATATCCTCAACAAAATTATAGAGGAAAACTTCCCTAACCTAAAGAAAGAGATGTCCATAAATATACAAGAAGCTTACAGAACTCCAAATAGTTTAGACCAGAAAAGAAATACTTCCCGCCATATAATAGTCAAAACATCAAATGTACAAAACAAAGAAAAAATACTAAAAGCAGTAAGGGAAAAAGGCAAAGTAACATATAAAGGCAGACCTATAAGAATTACACCAGACTTCTCACCAGAGACCGTAAAAGCCAGAAGATCCTGGATCGATATCATACAGACCCTAAGAGAATACAAATGCCAGCCCAGACTACTATACCCAGCAAAACTGTCAATCATTATTGATGGAGAAACCAAAATATTCCATGACAAATCCAAATTTATACAGTATCTCAACACAAATCCAGCACTTCAAAGAATAATTGGTGGAAAACAACACAAGGAGGGAAACTACAACCTAGAAAAAGCAAGAAAGTAATCTTCCAAAAACCCCAAAAGAAGATAGTTACACAAACATATCTCCACGGATGTTAGTCCAAAAGCTTGGATTAGCGAAGACTCAACCCACAGACCACATGAAGCTCATGAAGAAGGAAGACCAAGAGGGGATGCCTCAGTTCTACTTAGAACGAGAAATAAAAATGCTCAAGGGAGCAAATAGGGAAACAAAACATGGAACAGAAACTGAAGGAGGGGCCATCAGGAGACCTTTCCACCTGGGTATTCACCCCATGTACAGCCACCTAAGCTAAACACTGTTGTGGATGGCTGGAAGTGCATAATGTGAGGAACATGATATAGCTGTCTCCTTAGAGGTCTGCCAAAGACTAACACACTCAGAGGACAATGTTCACAATTAACCACTGATATGATCAGGGATTTCCCAATGGAGAACTTAGTGAGAGGACTGAAGGAGCAGAAAGGGTTATTGACCCCAGGTGGAAAGCAACAATACCAAACAACCAGAGGCCCCCAGGGTCTACACCACCAGCCTGGGAACACATAGGGAGGGACCCAAGACTCCAGAGGTATATGTAGGGGAGGATGGCCCTGTCAGACATAGGTGGGAGAGGAGTTTCTTGGTCCCATAAAAAAAATGAATGAAAAATGAATGAATGAACACACAGTGGGGGGGATGTGAGGGTGGGGAGGGGATAGTGAGGGGGGTAGGTGCAGTCACTGCCTCATAGAAGCATGAGGAGGGGGATGGGATAGGTTTCTGGGTGGTGGGAGGAAGTAGGCTAAGGGGATAAAATATGAAACGTAAATACTACAACCAATTTTAACAAGCGGAAAAAAAAAAGTCTTCAGAACCAACATCTTTAAAAAAAAATGTCAGCCACCTGGGGGTGGGAAATTTTTTTTTCTTGATACTAAAACTTGTTCTGAGAATTGTATATTGCAGAATACACAGCCTTGGTGTATCTACTCATCAAGCAAGCTGAGCAGACCTGCCCAAACCTCTGATGTCCTGGAATTCCATCTGGATTCAGTGAAGACACAGCATCAGAGGCTTATCAACTTACTCTCCCCCCCCCACCCCTCTTCTAAAATCTCAACGCCCTTAATCAGCTTGAATAAGTTAAAGAAGAGTCAGCGCCCCTATTCCCTGAGCTTGGGGACTAATGTGTTTAATAATGGTCTGTCTTTCTAGGGAAAAGTAGTGGTTTTGTTGGAACAGGGAGGATTAGCTAGGACTTACTGCATAGCCATAACCTACTGGTAGAAATCTGTATAATTATTATCAAGATGAAGTTACAAATTCTTAAATGGTACAAAATTTACTTTGATCTCAAATTTAAGGTTTTCATTGGTATGAGCCTCTTATTAATATAAAAATGAGATGAATATTGATACACTCATGGGCATTGTGCCTGTATAACACATTTAGGAATACAAGGCCTAGACCCAGCCCTTTTTTAACTTTTTTAACTGATTTGGGACGGTTAACCTATGAGTTAAGGGACTATAGCAAATTCATATTTTTGAGTTTATTGTTAGGGTGCTTTCCATATTTTACTTAGAAATAGCTGAGAGGAGTTAACAGAAAACAGTCCAGGTTACCTTACATGGATAGTTGGTTTTCAAAACATCAGAAGTCCATAGAACTGATGCTACAAATATTTATATATTAATGTTCATATTGATTAGAGACCTGTCTGCTCCTGACAGCTTCCTGTCGTGGATTCTAAGAAGAAATTGAGCATCCTTGGAGTTACTCCAGTTGTGTGGTAACAGCCACTAGGCAAGAATTGCCTCTCTCCATCTACAGACAAATTACTGTCCAGAAAAGGACACACATGCAGAATAGTCGACTGATTATATCTGCCTAGACAGAGTAATCAGTCCTTAATAATCCTACATCACCAAGGTCTGTCAGATGATTCTGGGCCAGAAGGCTGAAGATTTGATGCTCCAACGTTCGGTAGTATAGGGGCTTTTCAGGTGTTCAGAGGTCTCTATAAATTGGCTAAGTTTTAGAAGCTATGCTTTGTGCTTCCCACAATTATAGTTAACTCAGTCATTCTGGATTTCTGACGGGGTTGAAAACTTATAGCTATTTACCGTAAGAGAAAAGCTTTGAGTGGATGGTCGTCAGCTGACATTCATCCTAAAGCCAGGTTCAGAAGTAAATGTTTTAGTTAGGATAGATGACAGAGGTGCTGGTTAGTCAACAAAAGGATGGACTGGGTATTAGGACTATCTTGTACCTCACTGGTACAAATTGGCATAATTATGCTCTAATTGTATTTTGAGAGAAAAGTTTCATTTTAACAGGAAGGGTGATGTGTAGGAGGAGTTAAGGTAGGAGGAGTACTGAGAGAAAGAAAAGGAGTAAGAAGAGGAGGAGAAGAAGGATAGGAGAAGCTAGGTGATGAAAGAGAGAAAGAGGGGGGAGACAGGGATGCAGATATTCATGTATCTCCACCAATCAAAGATAGTTGTTATATCTAGGTTGGTCAGTGGGTTACACCTCTGATTGAACAATTCCAAACTTATAACACTTATGATTAACATTATTTAAAAAAAATGTATAAATGCAAAAAAGAAAAGGGGGCATGGGATAGGGGTTTTCTAAGGGGGGGGAATGGGGAAAGAGGATGGCATCTGAAGTGTAAATAAAATATCTAATAAAAAAAGAAAAAAAATGAAAGCAAAATTAAAAAAAAAAAAAAAGAAAAAAGAAAGCCAAAAGGTAAGCAGTGCTGGGCCAGGCAGTGCTACCTGGCATTGGCTCACCATCTTCTGGGCTAGTCTGCCTACAAGGTTGTCTAGTAAGTTGTCAGGACTCTGCGGAATCTCTTCCTGGGTTGCGGCCTTGGGACGGGGTGCAAGTTCCTCCTCTGCCTGGTGGCTGGCATCAACCTCTCCCTTCCTGCAGCATGGTGGACTTGGCGAAACTCGGGTCCCTTGGGTTCCAGTGTTTCATTTAAGGGACCAGGGCACAGTTGGCTCTAGAACAATCTCATTCCTGTCAGTACAGTCGAAATGCCACAGGCCTCTGTGACCTGTTCCTCCGGCCCGTCACATCTGTTTTCTGCGAGCCCTTGGAAGTCTGCAAGTCTTCCCCGGGGATGAGTTTCTCTTTAGCACATTCTAGGTTTGTGAACTTTTTTTCCTGGACATTGTATCCAAAGTTCCATGCTAAGTCTGCCTCAGTCAATATTTTGAGAAGGGTGGAGTCAACTTCATGATTTCTCTAACAATAATTTTCGAAGAAATTTGGTAAGTTCCTTATGTGTTTGCTTCTGGTCAGGAATCCCAGAAACTGGAAAGATGGCTCAGTAGTGCGGAGTGCTTGCTGCTCTAGAGGATTCAAGTTTGATTCCCAGCACCTACATTAGGGGGCTCACAATCTCCAGCAACTCTAGCTCCAAAGGATCAGATGACCTCTTTTGGCCTGCACAGGCACCCAGACACACTCTCAGACACATAAATATGAATTTAAAAACATTTTTTTCCTACATGTAGATTCTACACTGCTTTACTTTTTCTCTTGAATATAATCTGCTCTCACTGTAGTGAGATACCTTGGGCTATAGGAGACTGGTGGCGGAGAGTGGTTGTTTCTCTCTCTCTCTCTCTCTCTCTCTCTCTCTCTCTCTCTCTCTCTCTCTCGTTGTTGTTGTTGATTTTGTTTGGTTTTAGGGACAGGGTTTCTCTGTGTAGCCCTGGCTGTCCTGGAACTCACTCTATAGACCAGACTCGTCTTGAACTCAAGAGATCCCCCTGCCTCTGCCTTCCAAGTGCTGGAATTAAAGGTGTGCACCACCAGCGCCCAGCTAGGTTGTTTATTTTTAAAGATCCTGTATACCATACAGGCCTCAAATGCCCTATGTGGCTGAGTATGACCTTGAACTCCTGACCCTCCTAATTGGTGCTGTGGTTACAGGCCTCTGCTACAAGCCAAGCAGTTGTGGTGCTGGGTATCCAATCTAGGGTTCCAAGCAATGCCGAGCAAGAACTCTGCCAGCTGAGATTCGAAGCCAGTCCAGAAAGCCTTTTTTCATCCGATCTCGCTGCCAAGGCTTAACACCAGTGCCCAATTAAGATGCCTTCCTGAACTTCTGAGTCTTTGCCAGTCAACATTATTTTTATACACAACTTTCCTTTTTATATTAGAGTTAGGGTGGCTTCAGGCCCTTGCATGGGTGGGTAAGTGTCCCTGCCACTGACAAGCCTGGGCCCAATCAAAACGCATTTCAGTCTCCTTTCTTAGCATTTTAAATACAGAAGCAGGAGACTTTCCCAAGCTTACTAAGCCACGGCTCTGACTCCTCTCCGGCCTTTTCTTTCTATTTCTGCTTATAAATGGGTTCATCCCACCTGGCTTGCTCTTGTAACAGCTGATCAAATATTGCTATGACAACCAAAATACATTGTTTCTTTTTTTTTCTTCTTCAGTCCTTTTCACTCCTGGCTCCACAGCTCAGCAGGCTTTTGGTCTACCCCAAGGGTAATCACAGAAAACAATGTTACCAAGGTTTTGCTACCTCATAAAAAGACTTGTATCTTTTAGGCCTTTGATGTCAACACCTGCCTCCCACTGTGAACTCTCACCACTGCCTAAGGGCCATAGACTCCCGTAGGCGAGCAGAAGCCCCTGTTCATACACAGCAGTGAATTCCCACTAGGGGGTGGGGGTGAGGGGAAGAGCACCAAACCAATTTGAAGCCAGGATATGGCCTGACTGTGTGCTGGTCAGTCCCTCCATAGGGCTTCCTGCACATAAATAGGTCACCTTGCCTGCTCGTGAGCTGGCCTTTTAGCCCTGTCTGGGAAGCTCCCACAGGCTCTCTTCTGTACACATCTGACGCAAGTCCTAAGCCTGGTCCAAGATGGATCTGGTATTTCTGCCCTGTCCCAACTCATATAGAATGGTCCTAGCAGGGAAGCCTTAGCTCTTTTCTACTCTCTATGGAAACCAACATCCCCAAATACAAGTGCTTGCTTAGGCTTGTTAACAGAGAGGAAAGGACGCAGTCTAAGTGAGCCAGTGACAATTATCTGTCACTATAGCAACAGGCAGTTGTCATCAGTGACTCCATCTTGCTTTCTTCTTGTTCTTTCTCATTCTCAAGGTCAATGACATCCTCTGTAGATTCTGGAGCCCCTCGCCCTTAAGGATAGGTGTCATTTAGCACCTCAGCTCTGTGTCAAAACCCCAGACCATACAACTTGAGCTCCTGGGAAACTCAGATCTCTTCATGTCACCCTAATACCTACCCTTTCCAGTGACTCAAAAATAGAGACTTGAGGCTCCCAGAGACCTCCTTTCCAGACTAGCATCTTCTGTAAACTCTATGTCCCTCCTCTGCAGCACTCTGGTCTTGAGCTTGCGTAGTGGGTTGTCCACAGGGATGATTAGTTCTAGGAAGTTTCAGGGGTCTCTGGAAAGTCTTGTAGCAAACATCCCTTGGAGGTAACAAAGCCTTGACTGTGCCCCAGCAGAAGTGCCCTTTCTCTGCTCACAGGAGCCTGGCATTGTCTTTTAATTTAATGCCACCGAGGTCTCATCTTTGTTTCTAGCTTTGTTCTTTTCCTGAGAAGGAAACACATTCCCCTTCTTCCTTTCTCTTCTGCCTCCCTGTTTCAGCTCTGAAACTTAGAACTTCCCTATATAGAAGCTTTCCTAGTCTTCCTGACAGTAACAAGACTAAGGAGTAGCCAATCAATCCTTGTGCAGTCAACAGTGTGTCCTGGACTGATATGCTCCAAATCCATGACTCTTCTGTTATAAGCACAACAGAAAGCCAATCCCGGGCAGTGGCTGGAACACTAGGCTACCTGTTCCCACATAGAATATCACCATTTCTACACCAATTTAGTCAACATTATTTACTCTAGTTACACCCCTTTCAAAGTCAGCATTTTTGGAGGGTCTCTTACATCCCAGGCTGTTCTCACTAACAGTGTTGTCAGGGATGACTTTGATGCTCTTGCCCTTCTCTCCAGGTGTTGAGATTACACTAGTGCAGGCCACACTTGCAGTTCGTGCAGTATTTACTTAACTGCATTGAACTCGGGGCTTCCTGTGTTGGGCAAGCACGATAGTAACTGAACTCATCCTGGGCTCACAGTGGCTATATTAGTTTACTTCAAAAAAGAGGTGCGTTTTAAGTATTCCAACAGGAACAGCACACTGCAGGGTCGTGCTGAGGGCTCTGTACACTGCCAGGTCCAGCTGAGGGCTCTGCACACTGCAGGGTTGTGCTGAGGGCTCTGCACACTGTCGGGTGGTGCCAAGGACTCTGCAGCCTGCTTGGCAGCCAGTTTCCCAGAGCAATTAAGGCAGACCTCTTTCTCTGCCCAGCTGAGAGCCCTGCTGCATCCAGACCAGCATACCACAGCCTCCCCGTGCTCCTTCCATTCTGCTCAGCTTCATTCCTTTTTAAATAAATAAATAAATAAATAAATAAATAAATAAATAAATAAATAAGGATTGCATTCACATTTCATCTGTAATAACCCTATTTCCAGATATGGCCACATTTGAGGTCCTGAGGTTATCACTTCTACATAGAAACTTGTAGGGATACAGTTCAACTCCTAACAATTCTAACTCAGCTTCTGGAATCAGCTCCCTTTCTGGGGTGACTGAACAAATTGCTCAGGGCTACCAGAACAAATTGCTACAGGCTCAGTGGCTTAAAACAAGAGAGTAAAGTCCCCTAGTTTTGGAGGCTGGAAATCAATGATGAAGGGTCACCTGTAAATTCAAGATGAAGTTCCTTTGAAATCGGTAGGGGAACTTTTCCAATTTTTTAGGTAAATCTTACGGGTTTTATGGATTACATTTGCAACATGGGGTAGGTAGGACTGATACTACAATTCAGCACATCCCAGTGAGCATCCCGTCCGCTGTCTGGAGTGGGCCACTTCTGTTCCAGCCAACTGTTCTGATCAGCTGTCAGGAGGACGTTTCATATGGATGAGGTGCTGACGGTAAATGCGGAGACAGCTTGCTCGCTCAGCAAAGACTTGGACCTGAGGCACTCTGTGCATGCGCCCTGGCACACGCTTTTAACTATGCTCCCTCCTGAGGTGGAAACACAAGGCTGGACCCATTAGTTCTTGCCCAGACACAGTAGAAATGTAGGCCGTTGCAGGCCACTTGCTCAAAATCTTTTATAAAATCTTCCTGTCCACATGGTAAGATGCTTTCTAGCTATTTGTCTTCATTCTGCAGTCAGACACTAAGTGGTTCTGTGACCACAACCCACACAGATTCTCTACAACTATGAAACAAGAATCAAGTCTCTACCTGAGCAGGAAAGACTCTTCCTCCATCATTAGCACTGGGCAGTCCAACGATGGCAGGGATAGCACCATTTCTGGTCACCAGCGAGTTCCAAACCCTGCCCTAGGCTCCCGTACGCACCACTGCCTGCCTCTAGGTAGCAGCAGCATTTGAACGTCCTCGTGTGACCTCATTTGAGTTCTCTGTTCAATGTGACTTCTGGAGCTTCCACTTTCTGGCAAGTTGTGGCACATGTCATCCTGTGCCCAGTTCACAGGGGGAACAAACCGGCTTTCCAGAGCTGTTCGGGTTCATCATTAATTGAAGGAGCAACCGTCCCTGCAACCTCTGATTATTGCAACAGCCTTTTTGTAAGGCTGCGGAGTTTAATGATGACATAGCCTTGGCAGGATCTCTGGGAACCGAACGTCACTTCCCACCTTCCTGTCTCCTGGCTGAATGCTTTTGCTTCCCTATGCATCTGGGTTGACATACTCTTTCAAAATATTAGCTCTTATGATTAACTGCACCCCAAAGATCCAAGTCCCGGCTCTTAACTGCCAGCAATACAGGCTGGCCTCCCTGTTGGTAGGGCAGACTTGAGAGCCTGACGGCTGTGGGCTTTTCCACCTTGATCTGACATTGACCTTGACTGTGGGCTAGGAGGTTTGGTTGTAGCCATTTTTGAGTGGGGCTCAATTGTGAGTGGGGCTGAATCTGAACACACTGTCATTATTTTATAGGAAATTCGATGACATTTAAAAATAAACCTGTGCACTTCGGCAGTTTGGAGAGGACTGACTCTTACACACGGTGACACACCTTCCACTGAGGGCTCTCTCGGGTCTCATCCCGCTTCCTAACCATGATCCTGTCTGATCCTCAAAACAGACCTCCAGCCAACTGTAGAATCCTCACCTAATATCTAGGCAAACAGAGGCAGAAAACACTTAGCTGGTTTACTTAGAGTTGCGGGGCAAAACTAACAGAACCCCTAGTTTGATGTCCAGCTCAAGTCTAGTCTCTCTCTCTCTCTCTCTCTCTCTCTCTCTCTCTCTCTCTCTCTCTCTCTCTTTCCAGCAGAGGAGGACTTTTGTAAATGCCTAAGAAGGTCACCCTACTTAATCCTCCTGGGACCCTTGGCTGTTCTATCCCCATCTTGTTAGAAATTCACTTTGCTTTTTTCTATGCTTATTTTGTATTGTTATGTTGGAGAGAAGGAGGGAGGGAGGAGGGAGGAGCAGGGTGGGAGGAGGGAGGGATGCAAGAAGGACAGAGGGAAGAGGGAGGTGAATGATTAACTTTAGGTTCTGCCAATCTTTTGTCTCAAACACTTCACCCAGAGATCAAACTTCTTTATCCCCCTTTCTGCTTTCCTTTGATGCGAGCTTGTCTGGGAGGATATGCTTTTCCAGTTGCTGCTTTAAAGACTCTAAAGAGGTCATTTCAGTCCCTGCTTCAGTAGAGAGGATGAATTTAGAGGGGGGCAGCCCAGCCATCTCCCTTCCTTCCTTTGGCTTGTTTATGTTTGCATAATCTGTTTTCAGCAGTAATTGTCCCATATATGAAAAGATGAGAGCTTATTTTGACAGCTGGCTGCGACTTTGATATTGGAAGCTGTCATCTGGAGAAGAGGGAGCTGAGGGAGGTCGGAAGCAGCTGCCTGGGAGGACAGCTGTGGGGTCTGAGGGCCAGGGTGGGGTTTGGGCTGTGCTGGGCTTCTCTGTTCCTGGTTTGTGTTTTGCCAGAACATTGTTAGGCTCCAAGCACCATAACTGTATATTTATAACCAGGGGTTCTCTGCACTGAAAAACAGGAAGGAGAGAGAGCAGAGATGTGACAAAGAAAAAGAAAGACAGGAGAGATGCTCAAACATGAGGTAACGGAGAAGTGGAAGCCATAAACATGGGAAAGAAAACCTGAAAGAGAAAGACAGATGGACTAGGAGATGGCTCAGCAGGTGATGTGCTTGCATTTGGATTCCGAGCCACATAAAAAGCAACACATACGAGTGTGTGCCTGTAATCCCAGAATTGGGAAGACAGGAACAGGCCTGTACCTGGGCCTTGCCAGTCCTGCTGAATCACTGAGCTCTAGATTTAATGAGAGACTTTGCCTCAAAACATACAGTGGGGAGCGATAGAAGACACCCTACATTAACCTCTGTCCTCCACATTACACCACACAAACAGGTACATACACACATGAACACACATGCGCACATACACATATGAATACAATGCACACATGCACACACATGAATTCACACACATGACAACATACATATACACATGCACACACACAAACACGTAAACACACATGCATACACATGTGTACACATATACACATACAAACACATATGGACACACATACACGCACACACGCGTGTGCACACAGAAAACAGAAAAATTGGGTGTTTGCCAGAAGGCCCAATTGCCCAAGTCAGGCCCTTTCTGAGATTTTGAAAATTTCCTGCTGCCTTTGCCGTTCAGAATTGCAGAGGTGACCACTGCAAGGAGTCTTGTGTGACTCCTGCAGACAACAGCCCTTGTGGTCCCTCCCTTTGATCCTCGAGGCTGGACTAAGCTTTCATTTCATCACCAAGGTGAGAAAGGAGCTGCTCTCCAGCTGGCCTGCTTAATAGTGGCTATCCATGTTTATACTCATGGGAAACGTGACTCTTAGTCTTTCTTGGGGTTCCTAGACACCCAGCAACTGAGACTGAGCTGCTGTTCCTCTCAGTGCCAGCTGACCCGAGCTACAGCTGCCTTGGGTCCATGTTCCTACTCCAGCTATAAGTTGTGACTCTGACTTTTCTCTCCCTCTTCCACCCTCTTTCCTGTTCAGGGTGCTTCTTGGCAGCAGCAGCGGCTCTGGTTTGTTTGCTCGTTTGTTTGCTTGCTTGTTTATTTTTGAGACAAGGCGTAGCTACGCAGGCCAGAAGAGCCTCTGACTCACTTTGCAGCATAAACTGGTATGGACTCGCATCCGTCTTCTTCCCTTAGCTTCCTAAACACCTGTAGGGTTGTGGGTCCTACATCCACTCCGCCACAGGGCATGGCCAGCCACTTGGGGAGGCAGAACTCGAGGAATTTGACTGTGCTTATCCCACAGCGCGCCAGGTGGGTACAGGGCCACAGGGAAACTCCCACTCGGAGGTGGGAGATCGCAGTCTGAGGCGCAGGACAACTGGAACTGGGTCCGGGGTCCAGCAGCCTGTGACGAGGCCAGGGGTCTCTGGTTCTTAGGCTCTTGAACATCCAGGTACCTCTGGGAGCCTCAGAAGAGCTGAGACGGAAGTGGGGTCCCGCAGGCTGGATCTAGCCCAGGGCCAGGGGACAAAGGGGAGCTCCAGCTAGTCCCACAGGGAGAGTTCTTGGCTTGATAGGCAGGGGCAGGGTTGGTGGCAGTCGTGGGTGGGAGTGCAGGGGAGCCTTCTACGGGAGACTAGATTCTGGCTGTATAGTCGAAGGTCTACCCTATGGCTCCCCACAGCGAATCTCGATGAAAAGACCGTTCTGAACCATTTATTGTCATGGTGGAAAGTGGATGTGTTAAACCATACCCCACTTCTCAGGGTAGGCCTGAGATTAAATACCGTTTGCAGAGAGGAATGTCTCAGAAGGGAAGCCTATCAGCTACACCTCCAGGCCTCTGGATACCTCATTAACATGGAGACCCCTGTGGAGCCTACGTGACCTGTGGCCAGGGCTCTTTTCCTATTGTCTTGGTCTGAGATGTTAGGGATGCCTCATCTACACATGTGTGGAAGGGCTTGGGGCGTTGCCCTTACATGGCTGATGGCCACAAATCTAGGGGGTGGGGTGGGCTCCGGCTACATGACAGGGGCCTGGTGCCTGGGAGCAGGTGAAGCTCCTACCATCCCTTCAGCGTCTCTGGAGCTTCAAAGCCTTTATAAAGCTCAGCCAAGGACCAGGCTACATTTCACAGTCAACTGCCCTCCACACACCCAGCCAGGAAGCCCAGGTCTAACCTTGCAAACACCGGGTCTCTGTGGGAGAGTTAGATCCTTGTCCTTTTTCCTTCAGCACTGGAACCCCAAGTTCTCGTCTGCCTCCTCACCAACACTGAGAGAAGCCCTTGGGACACCTGGAAACAGACACAGACCTGGGGAACAAGGTGGTCTGCCTCTCTGCCACCATCACTCTTGCCACCTATGGAAGACAGGCCCTGCTAGCGGCTGGGGGGTACTTGTCTCTTCAGGTCACAATGAGCCAGGGAAGTTCCAGCTTCTGATCTAACATAAGAACCACAGCTCTGGGGCGAGGTTCGAGGTTCGAGGTTCGGTGGCTTTGGGGTTTTCTGTCTTTCCCTCCCAGGGCCTTTCCAGGCTCCACCCTCTTACGGAATGGGGGTGGCTGCCCAGGGGATCCCCTTTAAGTTTACAACTGGCTTTTATAAACAGCTTTTCCAGGAAGGCAAGTGCCATGTGGCTTCACCACAGGACACTCTTAGAGACAGAAACTTCTTCGGAGTTCCCTCACTTTCCTTAGAGTATCCCGGACTCACACGAGGTGCGAAGGAATGCTTCTCCGGTAGGATTTTCTTGCTACAGAAAGTTGTTCATCTTAGAAATAGCATGCTGCTATTGTTCTTTTAAATACAGGCGTTTCTGTTTTGAGGTATAGTCTCCCAAAGTAAAACTTCTTGCTCAAAGGATATAAGGGACTTGGTGCCACATGTTGCCAGATTCCTTTTCTGAAAATAGAGTTAAAAACTCTATTTTTAACATGGCTACCGACATGTTAAATAACCACTTTCTTTCAGCCTGACACATACTTTCTTTTCTCTCCAGCTTCATAGGTAATTACTATAAAGAAGAGTGTGTATGGTGTGTGTGTGTGTGTGTGTGTGTGTGTGGACACTGGAGTTTGAGTCCATGCAAGCTAAGTATGTATTTTACCACTAAACTATCCCCAGTCCTTAAAGAACTGTTTTACATTTGTATTTAAATTTGTGCTTTTGGGCTGGAACCATGGGTCAGTGGAAGGGCAACCTGAATCTGAGCCTACGAGATGGAAGGAGCAAACTATCTCCTGTAAGTTGTCCTCTGACTACTACCTGTGCATCATGATATACACACACCCTCCCCACCATCTTCGGGCTACTATTGCTGAGAAGAAACACCATGAACAGAAGGGCTCTTTTGGCTTATGGGGAGGAAATGGTTTATTTGGCTTCTTCATTAACATCTTTAGTCCACTGCTAAAGGGAATCAGAGCAGAAACTGAAGTAGGGCAGGATCCTGGAGGCAGGAGCTGATGCAGAGACCATGGAGGGATGCTGCTTACTGGCTGGTTCCCTGTGATCTGCTTAGCTTGCTTTCTTACAGGACCCAGGACCAGCATCTCAAGGGTGGTCCCAGCCACATTGGGCCGGGCTTTCAAATATCAGTCACTCATTAAGAAAATGCTCTCCAGGCTTCCTACAGCTCAATCTCATGGAGGCACTTTCTCAGTTGAAGTTCCCTCCTCAGATGACTAGTTTAGCCTGTATCAAGTTGACATTAAAATTAGCCATTTTAAAGGGCACAGTGCTGAATGTTACCTACCTGGGTGTATTGAGGTGTGACCTCATTCATCTTCCTCCTGGGACACCACATTCCCATCAGACACACCTCCTTAAGGAGCTCGCCTTACTCGTTCTCCTGTGCCAAGGGCAGAGTGTCCATTTCTGACAGCTGCTAAGATTGCAAACGTGTGTTCCAGTTGTCCCCGGAGAGTGCACCCATTCTTTGGAAGCTGTGTGTCCTCAAAGTGTGGTCACTATTATTATAGCATATTGGCCTCACACATAGCAGATGCAAGGGCGTTAGGAGAGAAGGCTACATCTTACTTGTCTCTCCAGAGCACACCGCCGTGTTCCCTGCTGCCTACACCATTCTGTAGTTACAAAAGCATTTCTGCTTGTTCTTTGCCACCCAGAGTCGTTGACCTGTAAAACATAGACCCCAAATAGCATTCATCACTTTTGGCTCTTTCAAGCTGTGTGTGGGGAAATGGGTTCCAAAAATACAATTTTTTAAAAATGTGTTTTATGTGACAATATAGAAATTAGATGTAATATGCACAGCAAGTGATGCCTGCCAAAGTAGCTCTTCTGAACACTTCCTCTTCCTGCCAACAGCTGGAAGGTGGGGCTTAAAGGTCACCAATTTCCCCTCGTTCACTCATACACAAGTTGAAGTTGGCACGGCTCCAGCAGATGTCAGTTACAAGTGTCAGTCATAGAAAGAGCGTCCAGGGTGACATGAGGCTCACTGGTCAGCCAATGTGAAGATAAGAATAAAACACATCTTAAGAATTGTGAACCAGCCCCGCATATCCACACAGCAAACCCAGCAGATATCAGGGCAAGAATTGCAGCAGATATTTTGAGTCTAAATTCTTCAGATTCCATTGTCTTCATCAAAGACCCCAGACCTAATCCTTTTCTCCCCAGCCCCTCCACTTCCTTCTGCCTCTGCAGAAGCCAGTGTTGCTGAATGAAATGTGCAACTGTCCATGAGCTAGGGGACCAGAGCCATCCTCCAGCCACAGCTCAATCAAATCAAGTTTTTGCCAGTAAAGCAAACCATCTTGTTGGGTGACAGTGCCAGATAAAAAGGGTATCTTCTTCACAGAACAGCAGGTTTCATTTGGTAAGAACCACTTTTCACTAACCTATTAGGAATATTTTTAAATTACATTTAGTTATTTATCTGTGTGTTGGTGATCAGGAGACAACTTGTGGGAGTTGGTTTATTTCCTTCTACCCTATGAGTCCTGAGGTCCGCAGGCATGGGATCCAAGAATAACCCCTGAGCCATCTCACTGTCCCCATGGGGTCCTCTCACCACTACTAAATAATTTGAAAGTCAAATTTAGCATCAATGAGGAGGTATCCTTTGGAAAGTAAGCATCCATTATCAGCCCTACCTGTGGAATCCCAGGACACCTAGTGTGAATCTCGGAAGTGCCATCGGCTGTGTCCTCTGTCTCTGTCACACTGGGTCCCAAGCCAGAGCTGTGTAAGCCTAGGAGAGCTGAATTCTGAAGCTTTCTGTCACGGCTGCTGCCTGGCATCCATTATACGTCTCTGTGCAAAGAACTCAAAGCTGCAGATGAACAAGACACCAGCTCTGAGCCTGACATAGCAGAATGGAGCAGCCTGGGAGCTTGCTCAGGGTTAACTCTAAGCCATTGTTCCCAGCTGCAAATCCACTGGTGTTGAAACTGGAGGTGGGTAATATGAATTTGACAAAGTCCAAGGAGGAAAAAATATCTCCCCCCTCTCTATATATACATATATACATATATACATATTACATATTATATATTACATATTACATACTATATATTACACATTACACATTACACATTACATATTACATATTACATATTATGGCTGAGCCTGCAGCTAGCCATTAGCATGGGAAAAAAAGCAAAGTATCAGAACCAGACAGGCACCAGATGTCTGACCTGAGCAAAGGTTGGCTCTGGGACCCCAGGAGAGGCTCCAAGCTGAAAGAACAGGCCCGTCTTACTTATAGTATAAAACATTCTGAGTGAAAAAAACAGTCACAAAAAAACTATATGATCCCACATGATGTACCTAAAATAGTAATTATTATATGAACACAGGAGAAGCAACTGGTACTGAGTTTCTGAAGACTCCTACAATAGGGCCATGGTAATGGATGCACTAATCACTGTGAACTGAAGGGGGCGCAATTGTTTCACGCACAGTTTCAGTATGGGAGGCTTGTGAGGGTGATAGTTACAACGATGTGAAATACTGTCAAAAATGTTTAAAATGTTAAAAATGTTAAAGTGGTAAGTTTTCTTTAAAAAAAAAAAAACACTTTAAAACACAACCCATCAAGTAAGTTCTTTTGAAAGCAGAATTAGGGGTGGGTACAGAGGGAAGGGAAACAGTTCAGTGGGTTAAGAGTGGGAAGTGGGAACCGCTTTTACAGTAGGTCCTGAGTTTGGTTCCTAGCACATATCATCAGGCAACTCACAGCTATCTGTAAGCTTGGGGGGTGAAGGGGAGTGGCAGAGACAGAGACAGAGACAGAGACAGACAGTCAGTCAGAGATCTGGGGGGAAAAAAGGTTTCTCTAGACTCTTTTCCACCTGGTATGTTAAGGCTTTTGAAGTTTAGAAAATACAGAGAATAAACAAATATGCTTCTCCAGGGAAAGAACAGAACATAGCAAGTCGAGGAGGAGTCAGACGGAAGGGAAACAGTTGGCACCTTTCTGAGCTTAGCCTCTGCCAGGGGTTCCTAAACTTTGGCCCTTGACAGAATCCTTTGGAGGGCCTGTTAAAACACAAGTGGCATTTTAAACAGTGTCTCATGTAATGGTGCTGTTGTTGGTCAGAAGGTACCTGACTTTGGGAACCACTGGCCTATGTGAATCCCTTTAAAGAATTAAGAGCCTAGTCAGGGGTTTTACAAACTTTATCAAACATGGTAGTAGTGTGGCACTGCAGGTTAGGGTGAACATGTACAAGCCTCTGAGAGCTTCCCCAGCTGAGTCGGGTGAGCCCTGAGCATACATTAATTAGCCGAGCGCTCCCTGTACGTGAGGGGTGGGTGGGTGGGGTATGTGGAGTCACTGCAGCAGAGGCATCACCACCACCTGGGTACCAATTAAAAAACCCAGGTTTCCAGGTCTTGCCCAGAGCTTCTGAGTTGGGTTCTTTCAGGGTAAGACCTCACTATCTATGGTTTAAGCATACAGATTGTGAGCCAAAGCTTTTAAACAATTATTTTAGCAAATTTTCCATTAATTTTCATTGGCTAAACCAGAGCTCCTGATTGCTGGGTATGTATTGTCACAATGTAGGTGACCAATTGCTAGAGCATGAAATTTTTATTTTCCCTTTGTTTTACTGCAAATACAATTTGTGTATCACCTGAGTGAGACCCTGTTTCAAAAACCAAAACCCTGGGCTGGAGACATGGCTCTGTTTGTTCTTCCAGAGGTCCTGAGTTCAATTCCCAGCAACCACATATAATAGAATCTGATGCTTTCTTCTGGCATGCAGGTGTGCATGCAGATCGAGCACTCATACAGAAAATAAATCTAAAGAAAACAAAAGAAAAAACCCAACCAAACAAAACCCTCCAAAACCCAACTGGACATGATGGCACACCTAGGTTTAGCAAACAGTCCACAGGATCATTGCCATTTGGGGACTAGCTTGGTGTACATAGTGAATTTTCATATGTCCAGGGATACAAAGCAAAGTCATGTGTCAAAAACAAAAACCCAAACTAACCAATCAACAAACAAAGAAAGCGCAAAGCAAAAATAGCAGAGACAGAGACTTAGTTGCCTTCCAGTGCAGAGGCTGGCAGGCCTAGCTGACTGCAAGGACAAACTTTGCCTCACGCTAAGGAATCACAAGGAATTCTTATGAGAGGGTGAGAGATGGGGAAATAATATCAGCAGCAGGTTTTTTCGGGTAAACATTAAGCAGTACAGAGAAAAGCGCAGAGGGCAAGACAATCTGAGAAGCAGGCCAGCCCCCAAAGTCCCATAGACCCCCATGAACACAGAGACTGCAGAGACACATAGTCCATTCCCCTGTGTGCCACAACACTTCGGGGAACCTGCTGGAGCTGGAGCTGGAGCTGGAGCTGGAGCTGGAGCTGGAGCTGGAGCTGGAGCTGGAGCTGGAGCTGGAGCTGGAGCTGGAGCTGGAGCTGGAGCTGGAGCTGGAGCTGGAGCTGGAGCTGGAGCTGGAGCTGGAGCTGGAGCTGGAGCTGGAGCTGGAGCTGGAGCTGGAGCTGGAGCTGGAGCTGGAGCTGGAGCTGGAGCTGGAGCTGGAGCTGAGAACATCTCCTTTTGACTCCGTGGACTGGTGGCAGGAATCCCTTCCAGAAATGTTCTCTTTATCTCTTCCCTTCTAGTATGTCTGCAGCTACATGTGTGTCTCGTGATGGCTAGGCGTTAGTTTTCTTGTAGCCCAGTTAGACGTGAAGGCTGTTTCTGTGTCTACCCTGTCTACCATGAGGCACGTTCTCTATCCTGTTCACCACGTCACACACTCATCCTGTTTCCTGTCTGTTTCCTTCATCTCTACCCCTCCATCTTATATCTAGTAATTATAGCCTCCTATAGTTTAATGAGCCCTAAAGTGTGCAGCCGGAGCAGCAGCCCAGCTTTCCCCGTGCTGACTGTTCTTGTTGTTGTTTTCTTTTTTGTTCACAGTTTACTTAATACTTTCTTTGAGGGGAGAGTAGGGATCTGAGACAAGGTCTTACTATGTAGCTCTGGCTGTTCTAGAACTCACTGTGTAGACCAGGCTGTCCCCAAACTCTCAGAAATATGCCTGCTTGTTCCTCCTGTACGTGAGCCAATAGGCCCAGTGAAGTTGCTCTGATATTTACCCCTTATCCTAACTCATTCTTTCTTTTCAGGGTATATTTAATACTCAATCCTTATGTTTACTAAGAAGTAACAATGAGAGATTCTCTGATTCAGCTGAAGGCACCAATTAAAACAACTCTTCAAACCGTGGCTTCCTTCATTGCCCCATTGTCTTTAAAACACAGCCAACAGAGGAAAATGGATAAAATAGTAACATACTGTTTACTTGAGTCAAAGAAACGGAAACCCTGATTTCTTATTTTATTGTCATTTAGTCCCCTGTGGACTTGAGGAGTGTTAGCTTTTGTCTGAGCCTTTGTCCTCGGAGAACCAAGTGCCTGATAAAGAAAAATGAGGATTAAATTTGTGCTTGGATTATCTTACTGTGGCTAGGATTTTGAGTTGTGCTTTAAGTTAGACACCCAAGCCAAAGCCACTGAAAGGGGATGATCTTGAAGTGAAAGGGGAGCCAGGAAGGAAGCCCCTGAACAAATACAGATATGAATAGCAGCAGAGAGAATAGGCCTCCACCCTAGGTGTAAAGGAGGAGCTGACAGCGAGCCAGGACACAAGACAAGACACAAGCATCGAGTACCAGGGCAGACCCAATGGAGCCACTACAGAGAAGCCAGAAATCCAGGGGTCCGACTCACAAGCATTTTTGTTGCAAGAAAAATTGTTCTAGGGTCTGGGAAAGGGATCAGAACTGAAATTACTTAACCTGGAAGCATGAGCACCAGACTTAAGACTCTCAGAAGTTACGTATATGTTAGATGGATATTGGGTGACTCTAGAGGAATTTTAATTCAGCATCATGGCTGCTCTGGCAAGGGAACACATTCAAAGACCTTAGGTCTGTGTCACATAGTTTTAATTCCTCTGGCTGGAATGCAGACACACTCTTAGTACAAACCTTTAATCCCAAACGATGTCAGTAAGGGTTTTTTGTAGAAGGAAGCAACCATGTTTGAAAGTGGCGTCTAATTGGAGGGCAGGTCACTAAGTGCAGTTCAGCTGAGTTCAGTCGAGTCAGGTAAGAGTTGGGATTCAGCGGAGTTGAGTTCAGTGGTGAGTTCATGCAGCTCTGTGCAGGGCAGCAGAGGCAGGAGAAGGCAGAGAATAAGGAGTAGCCAGATTGCCAGAGTTAGTTTGAGGCCAACCAGAGCAGTTCAGTGAGAAGCTGAGAGAAGCCAGATTGAATCAGGCACCTTGGAGAGTAGTTTGAGCCAGAACAGCTAAGTTGAACCAGCCAGCTAGAGTTCAGAAAGAACTAGAAAGGGTGAGCTGAATTAGCAGTAAGCCTCAGATATGACAATTACATCAGGTGAATAAAAGTTACTTTTACAGGTGACCTGCTTACAATTCAGGCACTTAGAAGGAGGGGAGGCCTGGAGAAAGCTGGCTAGCTACAGAAGTCTAATCTGCAAACTCTGGCTTCAAGGCAGAGACCCTGCTCAGTGTAGAAGATGGAGAATATTCAAGAATGACATCTGGCACCAACCTCTGGTCTCCACATGTATAAGCCCCTACACCCCTGCCACACGTACTACAAAGCAACGTCTTAGGATGACTCTTGTATTTTTTCAGTTTGAGGTATAACCAAACCTTGTGGGGTTAATGAACCCCTTTCCAAATTGCTTAGATTTTAGACTCTAGGACATCTGGGTTCCATGTGTCAAGAGGCAAGTTTATAAAAAGTATGATAACGGTTTAATACACCAGCCCTAAAGCCAAAGGGCTGGTACGAAAATCTCCTTTACCCTATCTCTGATCCTTATTTGATTCTTTTTTTTTTTTTTTTTTTTTTTTTTTTTTTTTTTGAGACAAAAATCTCATGTATCCAAAACTGGCTTTAAACTCAATACAATAGCAAAGGATGCCTTGAACTTCTGATCCTCCTGCCTCCAGCTCCGGAGTGCTAGGATTACAGGCATAGGCCACTGCACCTGGTTTTTGGTGAGCTCGGGGTTTTGTGTGGGGTAGGCAGGGCCTCCACCGGTGGAGCTGCATGCCCATCCCCGAGCTTTAGATGGGTCTCTGAGATAAGTGACGACACTTGTTAGAGTAATATTTTGGTGCACTGTGAAAAGATTGTCCTTGAATTATTCAAATGCTGATTTCTGAGCCAATAAAGATCTGATTATAGGCTCGATTTTGGAATTCTAAACCGTCTCTTGCCTTAGCATTTTGTAAAGTGTTCTCCATCACCTTTTGGTTGGTTAAAATAAAAAGCCTATGGCCTACAGCCAAAATCAAACTAGTAAGGTGGGGCTTCGGAGAGAGAGACTCTGGGAAGGAGACAGATGCAGGAGATTCAGACAACTGGGAATAAAGCAGGCCTGGAAGGAAAAAGGTGACTAAGCAGTTACGTGGCAGAACTTAGGTCAGTATAAATGGGTTAACTGAGTTACAAGAGAGTGGGAAATAATGTGGCTCACTATACGGCCAAAAGCTTATAAGTAAATATAGTCTCTGTGTCATTATTCGGGGAATTGTTAGAAAGCCTCACAGTTACAGACGCTGGCTGACACTCCTTGGTATGTGACAAACATTCATTTGCTGCTGTTTCTCTACTGAGTTGTGTAGCTGACCTCGTAACTATTCTGACTATGGCCTCCTGGATGAGACTGGTCACAGTCGGTGACAAAAATCCTCCTCCTTCCGTGATGTCTCAGCCCACTTTCTGAAACTATGATAAATACTCGACTGTGGATAATCCCTAAGTAGAAACAATTTACTTAGGTGTGCGGTTCTTGAGGCTAGGAAGTCCATGGGCAAGAAAAAGAGGTCCATGCGCACAGGGTCTCGTGTTGCTTCCTAGCGTCGTAGAAGTAAGAAATATGAAGGCAAAGTCTGAGGGCTCCTCCCACTTTCATTTTAGACTTGTTACTATTGTGTGTGTGCATGCATGTGTTGTGAATTCACACCCTCGCATGATGGCAGAGGCTTGAAGAAGCATCAATGAGGTGTCCTGTCTCTTTATCTTATTCCCTTGAGGCAGGGTCCTCCCTGAACCTGGTGCCGGGATGCCTGCCAGCAAACCCTGACAACACGGAGGTTAGAGGCATGTGTGGTCATTCCTGGCTTTTTACATGGATGCTAAAGATTTGAACTTGGGTCCTCACACTTGCACAGCATGCAGTTTTACCTGATGAACCATCTACCCATCCCCTAGAACAACCGATCTTAAAGAGACTCACTCCGGTAAGAGATGCATTAATGGCTTCCCAGTGCCCTTATCAGCACCCTGGCTCCAATTCCCAACTCTGCCACAAGGGCAGTGGAATTTCAGCATGAGATTTGGAGGAGACAGATGATACTCCATCACAGTGCTGGTAAGATTGGGAGAGAACGGACAATGGCGTGATGCAGAGGTACTCTCTGTTCCATTCTCTTGGGAAGCATGTCTTTTCTTTGATGACACACAGTGTGCTTTACATTCAGAAAGAATGATCTTGGTAGAGGAGACAGCAGGGGCTTTTCATTTCACAATATCTGCAACCTTAAATTTACCCTTTATTTTATTATTTTATTTTTCGTCCATGAAATCCAGGGCCCATTCTTCTTAAGGATTAACAGACATGCAAGCAGAAGTGCTTAGGGCTGTTTTTGGCTGCTGGCCCTTGGGTAGATCCTCTACTTCTCTTCACAGTATCTGTGCTGTCCACTCTCATAAATATTTACTTCTCAGTCAACTATCAGTTTCTCCCTTTCTTTTCATATGTTTCTAAGCTCATCTCCCCAGTCCCCCTGTAGGCACTTCTGTAGCGCAGACTAGTCTCACACTCCCTATGCAGGTGAAGATGACCTGCCTCAAGCTCCTGAGTGCTGGGATTACAGTGTGTGTCACCCGTCTGGCTTATGTGGTGCTGGGAACCAAACCCAGAGATGTGTGCATGCCAGGCAAGCACTCCACCAACCTTGCCAGCCCCTTACTCACTTTCTTGTGTTTGCATTAGGCTCTTTTCTGTTTCTGGAACCCTCCTTACCCTTGTTGCCCCATTTTCCACTCCCCTTGAGTGTTTTGTATCTGTCCCTGGTCCTGCTCCTTCTTCCTAACTCCCTCCGATGACATCAGAGGATGTGTGTGCTGTGTGAGGTCCCCTGTAGATGGAAGTCTGGGTTGAGTGTCTCCTTGCCTCCAGATTAGTGCCACGATACTCACTGAGAAAGTCCCTCCCGTCACTGGATGGCCCTTCATCCACTAGAGCACTTCTTTTCTAGAAACAGCTAGCAGGGCCAGCATATCCCACTTACTGAAGACCTTAGCGCTGTAAGTCCTACATTCTGGCATCTGAGCCAGGAAGTCTATGTTAAACTGGAACAGTTGGTCACCTTAATAGCAACAGACTAGCACACGGGTTAATGATGATGCATGGGTGGTCTGGGTTCAGAGAGTAAGGCCCAGGAGAAGAGATGAAAGAAGCTGGGACCACTGATCCTGGAGCAGAGGAGCTGCCCGAGGATGGACAGTGGCTATTTTGGGGACAACCTTCACGTGTTCACTGGGCGTGCACCATCTCCCCCAGAGGTCAGTCAGAGGAAATGGGTGTGTGGAGAGTCTGGATTTACTCACAAAGCCAAATTTCCTGACAGTGAATATTCTTGGACACCAGAATGAGTCTCTAAGACAGATTGAGCATTGTTCTTAAGATCTTCAGCACAAGGAATTCCCAAGGGCTTCAAGAATGTGGGTGTGGCTCAGGACCTGGGAGCAAGAACCGGACACAGGATTCCAGTTTCTACCTACCCAGATCTTCTGTGGATCCACTTTTGTTTCTTGTCCTTGCTTGTCTGCAGTTAAGCCTTACCGTGACTGGGACAAAAGTGGCTTCATCGCGGTTTCCTGGGAGATTTTAAGCTCCACTGATGTGTGATGGAGAGGAAAGACAAGCTTGTTTTTTCTTTTCTCTAAGGAGTTTTCTCTTTAAGAAAAGTTTATGTGGGTCTGCCTTTAATGACAATGATGTAGAAATACTAACTTGGGGCCAACAGGAGTCCTGTCTCTAATGACTACCACCCCATCTGAGTGAGGGGGCCCCCTCTTCTCTCCCTCCTTATTGCCCTGAGATTTCCTTAGGGCTCTATGATTTAACCTGAGACCACGTTTTCCCCATGGAGAATTCTTGTTAAAGGAATTGGGTCTTGTTGAGTTTGTTGTCAGTTCTGGAATCATCTCTCATTCTGTGAAACTAAGCTGAGCTCTAGTGAGTCCCTGTCGTGTTCTTTGGTTGATGGTTCAGACTCTGAGAGCCCCAAGGGTCCAGGTGAGTTGACTCTGTTGGTCTTCCTGTAGAGTTCCTATTCCCTCTGGGACCCTCAATCCTTTCTCTTGTTTTTTCATTGGAATCCCCAATGTCCATCCACTGTTTGTATGTGGGTCTGAGTCAGGTGCTGGATGGAGCATCTCAGAGGACAGCCATGCTAGACTCCTGTCTCCAAGCATAACAGAGTATCATTAATAGTGTCAGGGATTGGTGCTTGCTCATAAGGTGGGTCTCAAGTTGGGCCGGTTTTTGTTTGGCTGTTCCCTCAGGCTCTGCTCCATCCTCTATCCCTGCGTTACTTATAGACAGGATAAATTTGGGTCAAAAGTTTTGTGGGTGGGTTGGTGTTCCTATTGAACCAGCAACCAAAAAACATACAGGGCTGGACATAGGCCTCCTCACACACATGTAGCAGATGTACAAGTTGGTCTTCATGTGGTCCCAAACAACTGGAGCCGGGTCTATCCCAAAAACTGTTGCCCGTACGTGGAATATGTTCTTCTAGCTGGGCTGCCTTGACTGGCATCAGTGGGAGAGGATGTGCTTAGCCTCAGAGACTTGATGTTCAAGGGTGGAGGGATCCCCAGGGAGGCTCCCACCTCCTCAGAGAAGGGGAGGAAATGAGAGGAGAAAGATCTCGAGAGGGTGTGACCAGGAGGGGGGCAGTGATCAGGATGTAACGTGAATAAGTAAAAATAAATAAACAAATAAATATTAAAATAAAAAAGGGGTGTGTCAGTGTTGATGGTAGTGTTGGTGGAAGATTCTCATTCTAGAGATTTCCTCCCTCATGAGAGCAGTGTTGTTAGTTGGAAAGTGTAACATCTTAGATCTACTTCTTTCACATGAGTTTTGTATTGTCATTGGGCCACACAGCCTGAGGTCAAAGGCACAGCAATTGTTTGGTAGAGCAATAAACTCTGGCTCACCTCCTTTACTCACTTTCTATACACGTTCCCTGGATTCTGCGCACACACCTGCTTAACGTGGGCCCAGTCACTGACTCTGTCACTGTCCCACCCACCAGGCTCACCACGCTCACATGATAGTCTCTTCCTGGGCTAACTGCATGCTAACCAACTCAGAGGAACAAGACCAGACCAGGGCCAGGAGAGTCCATGAAGGAACAAATGGTTCTTGCATAAATAGCTTTTTAAGGTATGAATAAACATACGCGTGGGGAATTTGGTTTTATATCTCGATATAAACTAGATAAAAGAAATTCTGCTTTAGTGTTATGAGGTATGCAGCCTTGTAGAGTCTCTGACTTTGTATTTGAAGCAGTCATCAGCATGCAGCAGCAATACAGAGAACAGAATGTGTCAAGGAAACCAGTCAGGAGGGCCACTGGCTTTTTAGTGGGCAATTTAAGCAACAAGCCCATGAGAACAGTTGCCACAGTTTCTTCCTGCATGATGAAGAAGCATGCCCATGGTGTTACTTGTTGTTCCACTGGGTGTTTCTGCTTCGTGAGATGGCATCCGGTGGCAACTAGTGTGGTACTAGTAGAAGAAGACACTAAGCCTGGATGGGAAGCTAAGGGACAGTGATTTTGGAAGATAGTTTTGTAAGTGCACCTTCTGCTTATGACCTTAAAAATCTTTCTGATAAAGCTGTGATTCTAAAAGCTAAGTAGAAAAACCATGAGCAACAGGGGAGTCTTCCTTCTGTTGGCAGAACACAAAACAAGGGTTTCACCAGCTATGACATTCACCAGCTTCCCTGGCAGGCGTGACCGTCACCTCCCTCCTTCCTTATTTTCTTCTCTCCACAACCCCAGTCTCTTTCCAAGTTAACTCCAAATCTGTTATGTAGATGAGGATGGCTTTGAACTCCCAATCCTCTTGTCACTGGGCTCACAGACTGCCCCACTATCCCTTGTGTATGGCATACTTGTAATCAAGCCCAGGGGCTCCCTGCATGCTAGCTAAGTGCTCTACTAGCTGAACTATAACCCTAGCCAGGGACTAAAGCTCACTCCTTGCCAGGTAAGAGGGTGCACATCTGTAATCATAGCATTTCTAGGGTGCGGTAGGATCCAGAGGCAAAGATCCTCCTCCACTACACTGTGAATTGAGGCCAGCCTGGGCTACCTAGGACCATAAAAACGTTAAAAAAAAATAAAATAAAAAATAAAAAAGCAACTTGGCACCACATGTTTATGATGTCAGTTGATGCCACCATGCACACGCTGACCTGCATCTCCAGCTGTTATAAAGATGACTTAGGAGTCACTGAGAGTCAGCAAATGGCGGACCATAGATATACCTATACATGTCCTCACACCTTCCAAACCGTCCCTCAGGGCAACAGCAGGAGTGACTCCTGCCATTCATGGTGCAAGAGAGTCTATCGTCTATACAATACAACTATTTATTGCTAGTCAAGTAGTTGTAAGGTAGTATCTCATTTTTATGAAACACCATTTCCTGGCAGATGCTATCAGGTGCCTCTCCTGAACTGCTCCTGATTGATTTGTGTGGACACTGCTGAATGACCTTACCTCTTTATTAGGGGTTTTATCTGAGTTCAGAAGGCATCTCACAACATGAACTTCCCATAGTGCCGTTGGGGTGGCTGCATTATAAGCACACTGCATTTACACGCTCTTTACAGACTCCACCTCTTACTTGCTGGTGCTTAGTGTGCCTGTGTAAGCCATAAGACCATGCCCGTGTAAGCCATAAGACCATGCCTGTGTAAGCCATAAGACCATGCCCGTGTAAGCCATAAGACCATGCCTGTGTAAGCCATAAGACCATGCCCGTGTAAACCATAAGACCATGCCCGTGTAAGCCATAAGACCATGCCTGTGTAAGCCATAAGACCATGCCTATGTAAGCCATAAGACCATGCCTGTGTAAGCCATAAGACCATGCCTATGTAAGCCATAAGACCATGCCTGTGTAAGCCATAAGACCATGCCCAAACTCCAAGAACCCCAAAGCCTCCACTGTCTGATGGGGGAATCTGCCATTGTTCACTCAGTGTCTGGATTTTGTTGTTTAATTCTAATCCATTGGACCATTCCAAGTTCATATTCTTTCACTGAAATTCTTGGATGCAAATGTTTTTCATATGATATATTTTGGTTATGTTTCCGCACCCCCAGACCTTCCCCACCTCCCTATGCGGCCAACTTTATTTCCTCTGTCTCCCTCTCTCAAAAAAAAAAAAAAAAAAACCAAACAAACAAACAAAAAACAAAAACAAATGAACAAAAAAGCCAAGAACCAAAATCAAAACAAAACAAGAAATGCAAGCCCCCAACCGCCAAAAGAAATGTGAAAATCCAAACAAGCAAGCAAAGAGTCAGAACAAAGCAGAATTAAGCATGAAGTCTTCAAGAACATCACTGGGTTCATGTGCTGTCAGCCAACCATTTCTGGGCATGGGGCCTGCCCTGAAAGATGCTTCATACACCCAGACAGACATCACTGGAGGAAATGACTTTTTGTTTTCCAGCAGTTATCAATCACAGATAGCTTCTTGGTTAGGGGTGGGACCCAGGGTCCTCTTCCTTCTCTCAGCACTGGGACCCATCTGGCTTAACTTTGTGCAGGGCTTGTGAGCTCATGTGTGTATCAGTCCTGTTGTGTCTGAAAGATGCTGCTTGCTTAGAATTATCCATCCCCTTTGGCTCTTCCTATCTTTCTGTATCCTCTTCCAAAAATTGGTCCCTGAGCTTTTGGGGGGGGGGGTGTGCGTGGGTGGGGGGAGCTTGATGAAGGCATTCCATTCAGACTGAGTGCTCCAAAGTATCTGACTCTTTGTACATTGTCTAGTTCTCTGCATTAAAGTCCCCATCTACAAAAAAGGAATTTCTGATGACAGCTGAGTGAGTCACCCATCTATGGGTATAGCAGAGTGTCATCAGGATTCATTTCATTGCTGTGTCCCTTAAGCAATAAGAACAATAGCAGTCGGTTTTCTCCCATCACATATTTAGTCTCAGGTTCCTGGTCACATAAAGCAGTGCTAGGTATGGCTTCCAACTCATGGGGCTTTAAATAAATTTTAAAAATCGTAGTTAGTTACTTCAGTTATTCCCGTACCATGTGTGTCACTACTGTGCCAGCATGTCCTGCAATCAGATCACTGTTACAGGTGACAGCGTTTGCAGTTTGACGATACTAATGAATACTCTTCTGCAGTAACATACAGAGTGTTTCCAGCACCAAGGACGTTATTCAGTAGGGGTGGGGCTTCTAGGTAGTCACCAGCTACTTTGCAAAAAGTGCTTATCAGTCGCAGAAGTTTCCAGGTGGGGTTGTTAGGGTCATTTCTGCATATAATCGTGTCATCTTCCTGTGTGCATCTCCTTGGTCTTCCGTTGTCTTACTGCTCTAGCTACGACTTCAGGGGCTGTATTGAAGAGATATGGAAAGAGGGGGCCTTCTTGTTCTGTCCCCGATTTCAGTGAAAATGCCTTGAGTGTCTCTCCATTTAAGCTGATGTTGGCTGCAGATTTGTTTTCAACCGCCTTGAGTACATTGAGGTATGTTCCTTGTATCCATAGTCTCTTCAGGATTTTTACCATGAAGTATGCTAGATTTTTTCAAAGACCATTTTTTTTGCATCTAATGAGAGAGGACTATGTATTTTTGTCTTTCAGTCTGTTTATGTGGTGGGTTATGTTTATTGATTTATAGATATTGAGTCATTTCATCTCTGGGAAGAAGCCTACCTGATCATAGTGATAATCTTTTTTATGTGTTCTTAAATTCAGTTTGCAGGTATTTTTATTGAGAAATTTTACATCTCTGTAACTAAGGGACATTGGTCTATAATTTCCTTTTTTTTTTTGTTGGGTCTTTGTGTGGTTTTAGTATCAGAGTAATAATGACTTCATAAAAAGAATTAAGAAATAATTGCTCGGTTTCTATTTTGTGGAATAATTTTAGGTGTATTGGTGTTAATTATTATTTGATGCTCTAATATAAAATTCTGTGAGGAATCTATCTGGCCATGGACTTTTGTTTTTATTGTTGTTTGGAACATTTCAACTAATGCTTCTATTTTACTGGGAGACAGGGGTCTGTTTCCATTGCTTACTGGATCATAACTTAACTTTGGTAGTTCATATATAGCAAGAAATTCATCTATTTCTTTTAGATTTTTCCAGTTTGGTTGAATAGAGACTTTTTAAAAGAATATCCCGTGTGGTTTTCTAGATTTCTTCAGTGTTTACTGTATTGTCCCCCATTTCATATCTAATGTTATCACTTCAGGTCTTCTATCTCTGTCTTTTAGTTAATTCGGCTAAGGGCTTATCAATCTTGGTTTTTCTCACTCTGTAGATCAGGCTGGCCTCGAACTCAGAAATCTGCCTGCCTCTGCCTTCCAAGTGCTGGGATTAAAGGTTGCGCCACCACCGCCCGGCTCCAACTCTTCCTTTTATTGATGAAATGTTTCTATGTCATCGTGTTCAGCCCTGAGTTTGATTATTATTTGCTACCGACTCCTCTCGAGGGTCATTTATTTTGTTTGTTCCAGAGCCATCAGGAGTGATGCTTAGTTAGATTTATGAAATCTAAAAATTTCTTGTTACAGGCACTTCGAGCTATGACCTTGCCTTTCAGAGCTGAGAACACTGTTTTCACTCTCATTTCATGCTAAAAGGTTTGATTTCCTTCTTGATTTCTGCCTTGGGCCATTTTTTTTTTTTTTTTTTTAAGAATTCAGAAGTGAGTAGTTTCGTTTCCATGGGTTTTTGAACTTCTGACTGTTACTGTTGTATTGATTATCTGGCTTTGATCCGTGATGGTCTGATAGGACGTAGAGTGTTATTTCAGTTTTCTTATATCTGTTAAAACTAGCTTTTTGTCAAAATATGTTGTCGCTTTGGGTGAAAGTTTCAAGAGCTACAGAGAAAACCCTATATGCGTTTGTGTTTGAACGGAATGTATGTAGATGTCTTCTAGGTCTACTGGGCATGATTTTATTTAGCTCCAGCATTTCTCCTGTTTAATTTTTCTTTGGATGACCTGTATATTGGAAAGATTGGAGTATTGAAGTCACCCACTATCACTGTGTGAGGGTCAATACGTGATTTGGGGCTGTAGCAGTGTTTCTTATAACGAACTTGGGTGCTCAAGTGCTTACTGTGTAAATGTTCAGAATTGCAGTAGACTCTTGGTGAATTGTTTTAAATGAGTATGTACTCCCCTTCCCCATCTGTTCGGATTAGTTTTTGTTTAAAGTCTATTTTGCCAGATATTTAAATAGCTACATCTTCTTGCTGTTTCACCCATTTGCTTAGAATACCTTTTCTAGTTTACCCTGAGGTGATGTCGCTTCTTGATAGTGAAGTGTGTTTTTTGGATGCAGCAGAGAAAGGGGTTCTGTTTTCTAATCCAATCTGTTAGGCCGTTTTATTTGATTGTGTAATTGAGACCATTAATTGCCAGGAGCCATCTAGGAGAGGCTAAAAACTAGCAGGCAATCTTCCTGAGACTGTTTCACCGTGAACTATAAAGCAGGGTGAATGAGCCCTTTTCAGGCACGGCCAAAGGGAGAATATTTTAGGAAAGATTTCTGCTACTAATATGCCTTTCCTGTTATTATTAAATATATACAACAATCACTAGATATTAGCCCAGCCTTTCGGGCAGATTTCTGCAGATCAATGAAGATGTACTGTCTTACTGGGATGCTATATAGACAGATAGATGATTTTTAATTCTTAATGATGATCCTATGAGAATTCCTAGAATTATACTAGTAATTATTAAGATATTTATAATATGACTGTTATTATAAGCCCTCTCGGATATCAAAACTGCAATGAGAAGTCTGCCAGTCTTCACGAGTCAGGAGACTCAGGAGATAGAGATAGAGATAGAGATGCCTCTGAGATAGAGAGCAGGCACATATAACTTAGAGCACATTCCAAGAGGCTATAAAACAATTAAACAAAGGTCATAAAAGGGAACTAATGATTTATTGTGGGTGCAAGGATGGAAGATACAATACTGACTGGGTTTATCTATACAAAACTTCAATGGTAACTTAGTCACAATGATTATGGTCTTACACTGTCTATGAACCTAGATAATGAATGTCTAGCTAGATAACTAGTCATAATGGAAATACATGCAGACACTTCTGTTGTAAATTTCTTATTCAATTTAGGATTTGAATTTATGTTTGAAATTTTAGTGAACTTTTGTTTTAAAAACGTGGGGGTGGATGCTTGGAAAAACCATGTGATCTATTCCCTAGAAATGGTACAAAACAACCTAGGAATAATTACATTACATTACAGCAGAAGGAGAAAACAAGGTAAGGAGGAAGGAAGGGACAGCAGGGTAGAGCAACTTAGAAATTAAGACAGCACAGAGCCTGATAGATTTGTCCCTTTAACTTTCCCCTAGCAGTAAAAAGGACATTCGGACTGGAGCAGAAGAGAGCAATACACAGGCTTAGTCTTACTAAAGAGGGCAAAGGTTTGGTTTTTTTCCTTACAGACTAGTTTAATTCATTTAGCAATAAAGGGGTAGAAGTTTCTTCTTTCTCTATGCAATAAAGATTGGACCTCATTTTCATCCAGAATGAATGAGCTCTTTCTGCACTGGCACTTGGGTGTTTGCTCCATATGCATATGCAAGTGTGGATGTGTGTCAGTATGTGTGTAAGTATGTAATTATGAGATAAGTACATAGTTGTGCCCAACTGGAGTGCATGAAGGTGTATGAATGCATGTGCATAAATGTGTATATGAATGTATGTGTGTACATGAATGTATGTGTGTATATGAATGTATGTGTGTATATGAGTGTATGTGTGTATATGAGTGTATGTGTGTATATGAGTGTATGTGTGTATATGAGTGTATGTGTGTATATGAGTGCATGTGTGTATATGAGTGCATGTGTGTATATGAGTGCATGTGTGTATATGAGTGCATGTGTGTATATGAGTGTATGTGTGTATATGAGTGTATGTGTGTATATGAGTGTATGTGTGTATATGAGTGTATGTGTGTATATGAGTGTATGTGTGTATATGAGTGTATGTGTGTATATGAGTGTATGTGTGTATATGAGTGTATGTGTGTATATTAGTTTATGTGTGTATATGAGTGTATGTGTGTATATGAGTGTATGTGTGTATATGAGTGTATGTGTATATGAGTGTATGTGTGTATATGAGTGTATGTGTGTATATGAGTGTATGTGTGTATATGAGTGTATGTGTGTATATGAGTGTATGTGTGTATATGAGTGTATGTGTGTATATGAGTGTATGTGTGTATATGAGTGCATGTGTGTATATGAGTGCATGTGTGTATATGAGTGTATGTATGTATATGAATGTATGTGTGTATATGAGTGTATGTGTGTATATGAGTGTATGTGTGTATATGAGTGTATGTGTGTATATGAGTGTATGTGTGTGTATGAATGTATGTGTGTATATGAGTGTATGTGTGTATATGAGTGTATGTGTGTATATGAATGTATGTGTGTATATGAGTGTATGTGTGTATATGTGTATGTGTGTATATGAGTGTATGTGTGTATATGAATGTATGTATGTATATGAATGTATGTGTATATATGAATGTATGTGTGTATATGAGTGTATGTGTGTATATGAATGTATGTGTGTACATGAATGTATGTGTGTATATGAATGTATGTGTGTATATGAGTGTATGTGTGTATATGAATGTATGTGTGTACATGAATGTATGTGTGTATTTGAATGTATGTGAGGTTTTATATATTTTCTTGTGTAAAAGTTTTTCCTTCTGTGAGATCTTCTCCTGCTTCAGTAAAAGTTTATTGCTCCAAACTTTCCTCCTGCCTGACAAAGGCAAGAGAGAAAGAAGCCCTAGCAATTAATCCTTGACTTAGTCCCCTGCTGTTTTACAAGTGTTAAGACCCAGAGGTCTGCAACTTCTGGCTTCAGAGTAACTTAGACTCAAGACAGGTAAACATTGTTATAGAAGGCAACCTAATCTTTCACAAGACCAAGTCTTTCCCCTGCCTATGCTCTTCCCCCTCAGCTGTTTCAGAGAGGACCCAGCCTGGGGCTAAGCTCCTGACAACTGATATTGATAATTATTAATGGGCAGTGCTTATTGATTCCTGATATTTTGTTGTTATGATATGACTGTTTTTTTTACTCTTTTGATTGGATGGTCTGTGATCGATCGATTGATTGATTGATTGAGTCCTCTTGGGTATAGTTAAACTCTTCACCCTTCAGAATGTTTCTTTCTAGTGTCTTCTGTAAAAATGGACTGGTAGATGGAAATTGTTGAAAGTTAGTTTTACTTGTCTTTCTATGTCTATTGTGATTGATAGCTTTGCTGTGCATACTTGTCTGGGATGGTATCTGTGGTCTCTTTGAATATGTAGAACATCTGTCCAGGCCCTTCTGGTTTTTAGAGTCTTCACTGAGAAGTGAGGTTTTTTTCTAAGAGGGCTTCTTTTACATGCTATTTGGTCTCCCCTTTTTTGCAGCTTTAATATCAGTATTTTTCTATACATTTAATGTTTTGATTATTGCATATCATGAGGATTTTCTTTTCTGATCTTAATTGGTATTCTGTATGCTTCTTGTACCTTAATAGGTACCTCTTTTAAATTAGGGAAATTTTTTTCTTTTATTTTATTAAAAATACGTATATTTTTAGCTCTGTATTTCTCCCATTCCAGAGACAGCAACATCTTTTCATGCAATGCCAGCCTGGTCCCTGAGACACAATAGTGAAGGTGAGTGAATGGATCTGACCACATTGAATGACTTCAGCACTGGACTGACTGCCTTCAACTCTGGCAGAGTGGATATTGTTGCCATCAATGACCCCTTCATTGACTTCAGCTGCAAGGTTGACATGTTTTAGTACGACTACACCCACAGTAAGTCCAACAGTACAGTTGAGGTTGAGAATGGGAAATTTGTCAATGGAAAGGCCATCTCCATCTTCCAGGAATAAGATTATGCCAACATCAAATGGGGTAATGTTGATGCCAAGTAGGTTTTGGAGTCTAAAGGTGTCTTTCACACCATGAAAAAGACCAGAGACCATTTGAAGAGCAAAACCAAAGAGTCATCATCTGTGTCCCTTCTCCCCCATATTTGTGATGAACATGAACCATAGATTTATGACTACTTACTCGTGAATGTCAGCAATGCACCCTGCACCACTGTACCCCCAATCAATGTCACCCATGACAACTTAGGTATCAGGGTGGGACTCATGACCATGATCCATGTCATTTCTGTCACCCAGAATACTGTAGATGGCTTCTCTGGGAAGCTGTGTCATAATACCTGTCAGATTACCCTGAACATCATCTGTGCACACATTGGTGCTGCCAAGGCTCTGGACAATGTCATCCCAGAGCTGAACTGGAAGGTCACTGGCATCGACTTCCATGTGCCAACCCCAATGTGTCTATTGTAGATCTTACATGCTGTCTGAAGAAAGCTGCCACATACAATGATGTCAGGAAGTTTAGGTAAGGCAGGCATCAGAGAGTGCACTAAAGGGCACTACACTGAGGACTGGGCTGTCTCCTGCAACTTTAACAGGGATGTTTTTACTCTCCTACCATTGATGCTGGGGCTGGCATTGCTCTCAGAGATAACTTCGTAAAAGCTCATTTTCTGGTATGAGAATGAGTATGTGTACAGCAACAGGGTGGTGGAGCTCACAGCCTGTGTGGTCTCCCTACAGTAAGAAGCCCTGGACCCCCTACCCCAGCAAGAACACAGGAGGAAGAAAGACAGGCTGGTGGTTGCTGAGGAGGCCCTGTCCCAACCCAGTCCCACCCCTGAGCACCTTACTTCACCCCAAAACTCCAAATGAAGCAGAGTGGAATGCCTCCTCTCTTGAATACTATCAATGAAGGTCACAGCAGCCATTCAGAATTTTTCTGTGCCTCTGACCTGGAATCTCCACTTTCTTCTGTAATCATTACTTGTGAGTTGGTCTTTTCATTGTAGCCCAGATTTTCTGTGCCTAAATTTTTTTTTTTTTTTTTTTTTTTTGGTTTGACATTTTCTTTGACTATGCTATTTCTTCTACCTTGTCTTCAAGAACTGAAATTCTCTCTTCCATCTGTTAATGAGGCTTACTTTGAGGTTTTCGTTTGACACTCTGAGTTTTTCATTTTCAGTTTTCAGATGGAATTTTCTTTAGTGCCTTTATTTCTTTGTCAAATTCTACTTCCATGTCTTGAAATGTTTTCACTATTTCAGTCAACTGTTTCTGTTTTCATTAAGGTGTTTGTCCGTATCCTCTTTAAAGTCCTTGAGCATATTTATAATTATTGTTTTGAAGTTCTTGTCCTGTGCTTTAACTAAATTGCTTTTCTGAGGACTTGTTTCAATAGGGTTGCTGGTATCTGGGGGAGGCATGTTGTCTCGGCTGTTTATGCTCTTGTGCTGGTGTTTATGCGTCTGGAGTTATGATGTTTGAGGTATTCCTTGGTGTTGCTATCTGGTCTTGCCTCTGTTGGGTGATGGGTGCTCTGTTCTTTGGTCGTTGTTGCCCACTCTGAATCCTAGACAAGTGTGGTGGCTGTGGAGCCTCTAGAAGGTGTTCCTGTGGGTTAGCTGATGAAACGAATAAATATACATTAAGATGAAAAGAGCTAGGGGGACCTGCAACCAAGGGATGGATCACCCAGTATGTAAATGTGGGGTGGGAGGAGGGGCTCCTGTAGGCCGGCTGCTACAGGACTACTGCAGAGACTAGGATGGAGGACAGGAAGGAAAGTGAAAACCGTCTACCCAGCCGTCTACCCAGAGTCTCAGCCCAGCGTGCCTACTAGGAGTCTGTGCTCTGTAGTGTCTCTGCAAATGGGTAGGTGACTTAAAGGAATGGAGAGGGCTAGAAAGGAAGCTGAGAGGGTTGGCAGGGAAGAACAAAGGGGTGCGAAGCTCATATAGATTGTCTCCCACTTCCGGTTAGGAGCTAGATAGTCTCCCACTTCCGGTTAGGAGCTTCATGGTTTTATGCAGCGTTTCCTTCTTTATGGAACCACTGTGGTTTTAATATATTTAAATCATTTAAGACTTTAAATATTTAATATATTATTTAATGGTAATATATTTAATATCGGCATATGTCATATTTATCATAGAATTATTGTTGTCACATATCTTAAAATATAATTGTTAAAGTGTTCAGTTTGTGTGTTTTTACACGTTCATGTGTGATGGGGTGTGTGTGTGTGAATACATTTGTGTCGGCCTCAGTCATATCTCTTTATTTTGAAATGGGGTCTCTTATAGAACCCAGAGTTTATCAATATAGCCAGGCTGGCTGCCTGGGGAGGCCCAGGGACCCTCCTGTCTCTCTGTGCCCCTGTGGCAGCATTCTGCCTTAGCCAGCTCTTCCCATCCCAGCTGCTCAATGCTGGGTTAGTTGGACTGTAGACTATGAGTCACCACAATAAATTTCCTTAATATAGAGAGACATCCCATAAGTTCTGTGCCTGCTCCCTGAGCTCTGTGGGGAGGGGTTTGATGGAGACGTCCCATTTAGGACTAAGTGTTCCAAGGTCTCTCACTCTCTACAGGATGTCTGTCTATACGTCTCAGTATTTGCTCCCATCTGCTGCAGGAGGAAACTTCTCTGAGGATGGTTGACTAAGTCACTGCTCTACGGGTACAGCAGAACATCATTAGGAGCCATTTTATTGTTACATCCCCATGTTCAATGAGTTGTGTAGGTGTTGTCTTCAGCAATGGGGCCTTGATATCAGTTTGTGGAGAGCAAACTATTGTCATGGCAACCACCTGTGTTGTTTGCAGATTCCCATGGGACCCCTTTGGACAACAACTAAATTAGATGTAACCCAATCTCATACCTGATGCTTCAATTGGTGACAAAAGATGGCCAATTGGGACTCTGTCTTCGTCATTATTTGGTGATGTCATTTCAATTGCCTTTGTGTATATGTGTATGTATATATGTATACTTTAGAAAGTTTTTGCTGTGTTTGGTTTCTATAGTACTCCTCAAATGGTCCTTAGTTTTAGCTCTCTCTACATATATTCCCTCCAGCATCCCCTTCTCCCCTCCCTAGTTGATCTTCCCATTTTAGTCCCTTCCCATCCATCTGTAATTATCTAGTCTATTTCACTTTCCTAATGAGGTCTGTTGTTGGGTTAATGGGTTCCAAGTCTGCTCCACCACAGGGGTTGGCCGGGTGGGTGTCGGGCTGTAGGGAAGCTGAGGAACACTGTTCTGGAGGGTGGGGAAGCACAGTCTGAGGTGAGGGACAGACAGAGATGGCTTAGGAATCCCAGGGCCTGCAGAGAGGCTGGGGTGTCTGGTTCTCAGGCATTGGACACCCAGGCGCCGCTGGATGTTGCGGAGGAGGTGAGAACAGAGTCGGGGGCTGTAGGTTGGATCTAGCCTGGGGCTGAGAGGGAGAAGGGGAGGGGACAGTGTTTGGCTTGTCTGCTGAGGTGGGTTTGAGCGGCTGGGAACACAGAGAAGCCTTCTACAGGATTAGATGGCAGCTCTGTTGGTGAAGAAGGCCTTCTCCATGGCTCCCCACGGTGGGTCCCAATAAAAAGAGGCAGCCCATGGTTTTGAGACATTTATTGTCATGGCAGAAAGTGGGTGAGTAAAACCTTACCCTGCTTCTCAGGGAGGGCCTGAGGTTAAATACCTTTTGCAGTGAGGAGTGTCTGGGAAGGAGAGTTTATTGGCTAAGTCCTCCAGACCTCATTAAAATGGAGATCTGTCTTGAGTCTACTTGGCCACAGGTCATGTCCTCTACCTGTAAAGGGGTTTGGAGCATTGCCCTTACGTGACTGACAGCCACAAATCTATGGAGGGCTGTGGCCTCGTGCCAGAAGCTTGGTACCCGGGAATCAGGCAAAATGGCTACCATCCCCTTAAGGTCACTGGGGTTTCTAGCCTTAGTTCAACCAAGAACCAGGCTGCCTTTCATGGTCCTACAATCTATCTGTAACCTGTAGTCCCCTTATCTATACCTACCCTCTGTATTCTACAGATTGCAGCTTGTTTATTATTGACTTAATAACTAATATCTACATATAAGTAAACACACACCATAATTGACTTTAGAGATTCTTTTAGGAACAAATAAACATCAATTTTGTGCTCTATTGGCCCATTCATAAAATTAGTATGTATGTTTCTGCTTACTGCCTAGGTCTTTTATGTATTTTAGTAGAGTGAAAATGTTTTTCCTGTTTATTTTTTTTCTACAATTACATGTGATTTGGGGAGCAGGTTAACCATAGATATTTTATAGTTTGAATAATATTTACTCAGTAATATCAAACACTGTTATTTTTATCTGCCTGCATGTTATCAGATGCCAAAGATAATGATGTGGAGGTGGTCTGATGGATCACTGAAATGCTTTAGTGAAATCCTAAATCTTGGTAAAAGCTTGTTGTCTGATGATCTTAATATTTGAGAAGACATCTTGTATGCCTTCTAAGCAGTACCAAATGATTAGGTGCAAATGAAACTGGTCTGTTGAAATATTCACCCAACTGACTTTATCGCGTGTTCTATGCCACATAAGTGCGGGAGGTCAGATCTCAGTGAAAGACATAAAGGCAAAAAAAGGTCATGAACTACTGTCTCTGAAATACCCTTTATTCTGCAGCTCCTGAGCATTACAGAGAATTAATTGCTCAATTGTAAAAAGCTAGAAGTTTCAAATAAACCAGCCAGATGGGAGAGAGTTTTGTGGCCCACGTGGTCTTATACCCTAGCAACGAAAAACCAGAGTGAAGGGAAAGCTTGCTTTTTCACTGACAGCACAATGCCTATGATTTTCCTTTGTTCTGAGGGATAAAAACAGAGAGACGAAGGCTAAACTTCTGTTCCTGAATTCTCATGGTGGTGGGTGCTATGGGATGCCACTGCTCGCTGAGATATGGATTATAACTGCTTGTTATTTTGCAGAGGGGAAAGAATGTAATGAACCTTTTGAAAAACACATGTTTGGCAGTTGGCGAGGGCTTTGACTTGCGGCACATAAATCTGTTTCTCAGAACCATTACTTGGTCTAGGAGCAAAAGTACTGTTTTATTTTGTCAGATTTTTTTTCTTGATTTTTGCACTTGTGGTTTTTATTGCCTTTGAAATGTTTTGATCCCCTTTCTTCACATTCCTTTCCCACATCTGAAGCTGATGTTGCTGTTCTGTAGATAGGGGAGGACTGAAGAGCCGGGAGCCACTCAAATCACTGGCATTCGGTCTCGCTGAAAGCAAGCCACACTTCTCCAAACCTCATTTCCTCATCTGACAGAAAGGTTTAGATAACCCCAAAGCCCTCTCTCAAATGCTAAGGTTCTGTATATCGTCTTTGACTCATCTTCTACATCATTCTGCAAGGCTTTATTAATAAAAGTAGCATGAAGCATGCGTAGGGGGCAGCTCTGCTTATCTTGAGAACTGACTCTGACCCCCAGAACACACATTCTTTAAAAAGCCAAGCATAGTGGCTCATGTGTGTAGTCCCAGAGCTGAGGAGGTAAGAGGGACAGATCCACAGGGCTCTCATCCAGCATGACCTACTTAACAAGTTTCAGACCAAGGGGAAGCCAATAAGGGGGTTGGCACCTAAGGAACAACACTGGAAGCCGTCCTCTGACATGTGTACACACATACATCCACACAAATACTCAGACACAGAGAAAGTCGGCCACCCCCTTAAAGCCTCAAGAAGCTTAAAGAGTCCTGTAATTTCCACAAACTGCAGGCAAAATGCAAGGCACCTGGAATACTCTTGTGTTAACAACGATTGGAGCACAGACTTAGTATCCTTTCTCCAAGTCCACGTTTCTAGCTATTTCTTAAATTTCCATGAAAACTGGAATGGATGCGAATTTTGGTTTGTCAACAAGATAAAAGGCTCACAAATAGACCAAGTTATCTGCTTTTCAGCACTGACTGGAAGCAGAGTTAACCAGAAACGACGCTGAAGCTCTGAGGAGCTAACCTGGCTGAGGGAGCTCGGCTTGCTGTGGAGACGCTATGATGCCCTTCTCCCCTGATGCTGAAACAGCAGCTGCTCTCACTGCTAAGGCAGGAGCAGCTGCTGGACGAGAGGAAAAGGGGAGAAACTCAGCAAATCAAAGTCATTCCAAGGTGGAGGCAAGGAACATTAGAGACCAGCAGCCAACATCCAGGCGACTACCTGGGTGGAGATGTCATGTCTGAATCCTCTCTTCTGTACCTTATGATTTAGCTAATAGCCAAGGGACCTCAGAGCTGCCAGCTCCTGAGGTTGTCCCTTACCTCTTGAAGCCACAGACAGCCCCTTACTCATGTGTCTGCATAATTTGACATTTGATTTTTGTTTCAATCTCTTCCAGTTCCTCTTTCAGTTCCACCCACTGTTGGCTCTTAGCTGCTTGGATCCTGACATATTTCTGGGTAGCCAGTCTCCATTCTTGGAACCTCCTACAGCTGTGACTCTGTTTGCCCTTCCAGTTTTATACAATTCTGAACCTCCTAGTTCTGCTGGGTTCTGATCCCCAAGACTCTTCAGGGTGGTTCGCATGTTGCATGGCTGTATCTATATTTTCAGTAACCCCACAAAGAACATATCTTCTGGCTGCAGCTTATAGTTCTTGGAGATTTGACTTTGTTGGCCTCCCAGATGTGCCTTGACAACAGGCCATCCATCATGACTATCAGCTCATTCTCTGCTGTATGTGCCACTGCCCTATCCTAAATGTGACTTCCTATACTCTGAGCGGAGACAACCAGAGCAGGAGCCATCTCTCTCCTTCATTTTTAGAAGAGCCTGCAGTTTGGGGGGAAATGGCTTAGTTGATAAAGGACCTGCTGCTCAATCATGAGGCCTGAGCTCAATCCCAAGACCCCCAGTAAGAAAGCCAGATATGACAGCATGCAGCTGCAATCCTCCTGTTGAGGAGAAGGAGACAGGAGGCCCTTGGGACACACTGGACAACTAGCCACTCCAGGATCACCCTGTCTCAAACACACACACACACAAATAATAAAATAAGTCTTTTGTAAAAAGCTGGGTTTATCTATTTTACCTCTGTGGTTGATAATATTGACTATCAATTTGACGGGATCCAGAATGGCCTGGGAGACAAACCTCTGAGTGTGTCTGTGAGGGAGCACGTGAAGTGAGAATACTGAGCTGAGAAGATCCACTGTGAGTGTGGGCAGCACAGTCCCATGGGGTGGCATCTCAGGACTAATAAAAGAAGGAAAAGTGGAACTCAGCATTCATGGCTCTCTGCCTCTTGGCTGCAGGTACAGTGTGACCGCCTCATGCCTTCATCCTGTCCCACCTCACATCCTAAACTCCAGTACCACCTCGGCCTTTCCTTCCAACAAAACAGCTTTCTGTCGCATGAGAAGAGACGGTCGTATTACTCAGTACAACAGCCAGCCACAGATTGGTCATCTCCCATCATGCACCAGCATGTACCCTCTGTATCTGGGGAAGCAAGCCCAATGGCACTCTTCTCCCATCTTACAACTCTCATTTAGTTGTGTGTCTGACACGGATGACCTTAAGTGTTCCGTGTTTCCACATCTGTCCTGAGCTTGTGTAAGGCTTTTGCCCAAACTTCCCTTCTGTCATCTCTCATTTCCTCCCAAGCTGACCTCAAATACTCCTGCTGTCCCATGGCTGACACAATTCTCTTCTTTTGCGTTTATAACATTTAACATCTTTGATCTTTTTATTGCATGTGGTTGTTCGTGTGTTCATATTTCCTTCTAGCTTATACATTTTTTAAGTCCAGAAAATAACAATACTCTCTGTGGTCCTTGCAGTCATTGATAATCATTAATTTTTCAGAAAACATCTATCCAAATACTTATCCAAAAGCCTGGTTCCCAGACAACACAATGCTGTAGACACACCTGTACATACAAATATTTAAACACACACAGATATACACATGTATGCATATACAAAATTATGTACAGCTACTCCAGCACATTCATACACCTTCATACAGTTGTCTATCTACACACACAAACTCACAACTCACCTGTGTGCACATGCACACACACATCGGCATCACAAGAAAAACTAGACACATCTGCACATGTGAATGCAAGTGTATATATACAAATTCATGCATGTATGTACCTGTATACGCATACAGGTGCATACATGGATCCTCACATATATTCCCACTGTACAGACATGCTTTACTATATCTGCAGAAGGTTAGTTTTGCTTGTAGACTGTTGCTAGACTGGATTGCAGTACAGGAGAAAGGCATCCAAGTTTAACTATGTGGTACACTTCCTCCCCACAGGTGATGGATGGTTCCTGGAGGAAGTGGGGCCTCTGTTGATAGAGAATCCCAACTCATCTTCCCTTCTGCTCAAAGAAGGTCTCAGCTGGTAAAACCTTAGAGAACATAAACCTATCTCTCCTTGCCTCTTTGGAGCTACCCCTCCATGCAGGACCATGAGGTAGGGTGGGCTGCAGCAGGGCAGGTCCCATTGCTTACAGAGATAAGCTACATCCTCAGCATCAGTGGAACATCAGTGGAACATCAGTGGAACATCAGTGGAACATCAGTGGAACATCGGTGTCCACAGTCTTCGCTGCCATTTTCCTTGCTTTGTTTCTGAGTTGACTCAAAGATAAGGGAGGAAAGGGAGTGTTACCTGTCGGCCCTTAAAAGAGACGATAGGGCCTGGGCAGATCGTGGACAATCACCTGATCGTCAGCTTATCAAGTTTCACGTTCAGGAAGGGGGCTGAAGAAAGCCTGTGTGCTCACGAACTGGTGAGCATATGGCTTCTGGCAGGATGTAGGGCTCCAGTGTGGGTGAAGTGGACCTGTAGACATACATGATACTTCTCAGCTTCCTCAGCACTCAAAAGCTCACCCACCAAAAGGCCTCATTTTTGTTTTTCTCATTTTGTTTACAGCAGGACCTGCTGGTGAGACTGGTGCCCTGTTGGCTTCATCTGCCTGGGGAGCCAGTTCCAAATCCTGGGATATTGGATTTCCTCCCTTGGGCATGACATCATTGTATTGGGTACACAGAGGCGGCCATGTCACCAGATGAGACTGTGCTTTCTTCACTGTAATGAGATACCTCTGAGACACAGCAGTGTCTCTGTTCCTCAGCAGTGGGCCCAACACTGGGCCAGACGGCTCCTTGGTTTGTCTTACTGCTGCACCTAGTATATTTTGCTTTGCCTAACTGTGAAAAATCCATAGAAAGTTCTTGATTATTCAGGATCAAGTAGGGACTTAGGTCCCAGAAGGGAAGGCTGGGCCAGACGGCTCCTTGGTTTGTCTTACTGCTGCACCTAGTATATTTTGCTTTGCCTAACTGTGAAAAATCCATAGAAAGTTCTTGATTATTCAGGATCAAGTAGGGACTTAGGTCCCAGAAGGGAAGGCTAAGTAGTGTGTGAAAGCTGAAGGGCAGATCTAGAATCACTGAGTTTAATAAATAGAGGTCATTTTCCAATGGCAGTGACTGGCTGGTCTGTCTTCACTAAAGAAACACGGAGAGGCAATATCCTGTGGTCATAAGAGGGTACTGAGACTTGGAAAGGGTGACAAGGCCTATTTCAGTTTCCACTACCATTTTTCAGGCTTGTAATGGGGCAACTTTGATATAAAACATCTGCTTTTTTTTTTTTCCAAATTATACCTAACAGCTAGATGTGGTGGTTCACACCTATAACCCCAACATCTGAGAAGGTGAAGCAGGACAATGGCCATGAGTTTGAAGCCAGTCCAGGCTACCTAGTGAGTTGTCTAAAGCAAGTATGAGCTAGAGACTGAGACACTGTCTAAAAAACAGAAAACAATAACTAAATAAAATTATATCTAAATAATACAAATGCTTCCAGAACTGTACACTCTTTTTTAGAATTTGAAACTGGACCAGGAATCTCACCATGGAAACAATTCTACAGACTACGGATGTAGACTGTAGTCCCTAGCTCACATGTTGGTTTTTTTGATAACATTCTCAGCAAGTCACTATGTATCCTCTGGTACCTCAGTCCCCAGCCAAGGAGGCGAAACAGCTGTACCACTGGAGCATTAATGATGGACAGGTGACCTGTTTGATTTTATTTTATTTACTTTTGTGCTTATTTATTTTCTTACTACCAGACAAAAATGATCACAGGGTGTGTGCTTCAACAGGAAGTAAGAAGAGGTTGAGAATGAAATAAAGGAACCAAGTGTGTACTTGCTGCTTGTCAACTGGACTGTGGGGAAAGTTTAACATGGGAATGAGGAAAGAGGAGAGAGAAATTTAAACATAAAAATGTGGCGTCTTGCCTGAAGATGTAGCTCAATTTGCAGAATACTTGTGTAGCATACATGAAGCCCTGGGTTCCATGACCTGAATCCAAACAAATCCATAACTGATATGGCAAGATTGGCCCATGGACGCAACAGTGGGATGAATGTTATGAAGGTAACCAACTGCTTTGTGATTGAATCTAAAGCCTGCTCCACAGGAGGAAACTCATGCCTGGTACTGTACAAAGCCCATGGTTGGGGAATTCATAGGCCCAAGGGTAAAACTATTGCTATTATTTTGCTAAACAACATAGTACCAAACTCCCCTCTAAATTTATGTCTCTCAGCCAAAAGATTAGTGCAGCCCTGAGATCGCAGAGAAGTTTCTCTGTGCAGTGAGTAATGGATGACTGAAACTCACAGCTGGTCAAAGTGCAGTGAATAAGTAACTGAGTGGCTCACCCAGACGGCGTCTATAGCACATCCCCTCCCTAAGGCTCAGGAACTACTGCATAAGAGAGAATTCAAAGGTCATAAGAGCCAGTGGTCAGGTAGAACCAGAGCAAAACAGTGACTTCTGGAAATGTGGGGACTGCTGAACTACACACAGCAACTACAGCTGCCTGCACAAGACCTTACCAATCAACATCCTAGCATAGAGGGAAAGGGGTTTGTGAGCCCTGTCCCTAACTGGGGAGGTGTGGACAGGTTATGGTTTCTGGAGGAGAAAAAGTCAGTTTTCCTTTTGTTGTTGTTTTTGTTTTTGTTTTTTGAGACAGGGTTTCTCTGTGTAGCCCTGGCTGCCCTGAAACTCACTTTGTAGACCAGGCTGGCCTCGAACTCAGAAATCCGCCTGCCTCTGCCTCCCAAGTGCTGGGATTAAAGACATACACCACCACTGCTAAGGCAGTTTTCCTTAAGGCTGTGTTTCCCATACCTGCCCCCATACTTGGACTCACATTGACAGCACAATGGGAGTAGAGGGGTTTATAATTAAAAATCAAAAGAGAGGACCCAAAATTGAGAGGATACGGATCTCTGAGAGGTCAAGGGGAGAAGTTGAGGTGAAAATGAAAAAACTGTATAAATGTAATTCTCAATGAGTTTAGACAAATATTTATGTTTTAAAAATAAGCATGGTGGCACACATTTGAAATTCAAGTGAGCGGCAGGAAGGTTAGAAGTTCGATTCATCTTTGGCTACACGGCTAGTTTGAGACCAGCCAGGGTTACATTTAAACCTGTCTTTTTTTTAAAAAAAGAAAGGTGCTTGAGAGATGGCTCAGTGGTTGAGAGCACTGACTGCTCTTCCAGAGGCCCTAAATTCGATTCCCAGCAACTACATGGTGGCTCACAACCATCCGTAATGGGATCTGATGCCTTCTCCTGGTTTGTCTGAAACAGCTACAGTGTACTCACAAATAAACACATAAATAAATGCATAAATAAATAAATAAATCTTTTAAAAGAAAGAAAGAAAGAAAGAAAGAAAGAAAGAAAGAAAGAAAGAAAGAAAGGTGGAGCCTGCCAAGAAGGCCCAATGAAAGCAACAATAAGTGCTGTAACATCGTGTTAGCTGCAGTACATGAGCTGTGGAGAAAATAAGAAGGATTTCTACAGGTGAACTCTGTGGATGGATTTGTGGCTTTTTGTTGTTAATGGAGAGCAGGACCCAGGTAATCCATGTGTTGTGGTGGTGTCACCGTCTACTGGAGGTAGTCATTCATCTGGAAACAGCTGAAGAAGCTGCTGTGTGTTGAACTTGCTTCTGAGAGCAACTACAGAGGAGAAGTACACAGAAAACATGTTTAAGACACTGGAAAGTCACCAAGGAACCGAGAAGTTGCGTTATCAAGGTTATTTTCCTAACCACAGTGCAGTAAAGCTACAAATTAATAAAAAGCGAGGAAGAGAAGTCTCCAAACACTTGGAAATGATAAAATATACTATAGCTCCCACAGATTTTAAGAAAACGTGGACTACACAGTGAGATCCATGCTCAAAACCCTAGAAGGCTAGGAGGGCAGGATTGCTCAGTGGATAAAGGCACATGCTGCCACGCCTGAGTTCAATTCCTGAAACCAACAAGGTAGAAAAAGACAATGAAATCATTCAAGATGCCCTCTGACCCCCATGAGCAAGCCATCATGCACATGTGCCCCTTTCAGTTAAATAAATAAACAAATGTAATTTAAAATTCTCTAAAAGCTAATGAGTAAGTAAAATACATCTAAACAAAAATAGGGAGGAAATTTTAAAAAGATAAGACAATAAGTAAGATACAGAATAAATCTACAACTGAACCAAAAGACAATGTCCACAAGACATGCCAAAGGTTAATACAAAGAAGACACAAAATAAAAGGTTAAAAATGACATCATTATCAAAATTTCAATTAAAGATTGTAAGGATATCATGATAACCCTTATGCCTAAAATTTTGATTTAAAAGCATGAAGTAGACAAGTTGCTTTACAAAACCTGCCTTTACAAAAGCTAACAAGAATTTTTTTTTATTGCAAACATTTTAATGGATGGGAAATAAAACACACAAACAAAAACCCTCAAGTAGTTTCACTGGCAAATTCTCCCAACAGTTGATCCCTTCTGGAAACCCAGCACTGAGAGACTGAGGCAGGAGGACTGTGAAGTTAGTGCTAGCTTTGACTACCATATGAGAACCTGTATCATACACGGTCAAAACAAAATAAAACAGAAATGGAACAGGTGGAGAAGTTCTCGACCTGTTTCATGAAAAGAGCAAGATGTTGTCAACAGTTTTATTTTTGTTTTATCTTTTCAATGAACTAATTGCTGACTTTAACCACTTTCTTCTTTAAAAAAATATTTCATGTGCACTAGTGTTCTGCGTACATGCATGCATGCATGTGCACTATGTATGTGCCCTTGGAAGTCAGAAGAGAGCATCACTGGATACCCTAGAGCCGGATTGGTTGTGAGCCACAGTGTGAATGCTGGGAATTGAATCAGGTCTTCTATGAGATAGCAGATGCTCTTAACCCTTGAGCCACCTCTCCAGCCCCGTTTTGATCTCCTTGACTGTTTTCCACTTGTTCTCTATTCCTGTTTCTTATAATTTTTATTGTTTTACTTACTTCCATCCCTTTTGGAGAGGATCTTGTGATATAACCTATGTTAGCCTGGAACTCCCTCTACAGCTCAGGCTAGCCTCTAAGTTGTCTCACCCTCAGAGGACTGAGAGCTTAAGCAGAGAGCACCATGCCCAGCTACTTCATTTCTCTTTTTAAAGATATACTTAAGATTTTGTAATTATGTGTATGTGTATGTGTGTGTGTACGTGTGTGGGTTTGTAGGTGTGAGTTCAGCCCACAGAGGCTGAATGTGAATGTCAAAATCCCCAGAGCTGTCCAACATAAATGCTAGGAATTGAACTCAGGTCCTTTGTAAGAGCAGCATGTGGTCTTAACCACTGAGCAATCTTGACAACCCTTAATCTCTAAAGTAAGTACTTAATGAAAAATTTCCTCTAATTTTTTTCTATTGGAATCACTCCATAAATCTTGATATAGTTATATTTGCATTTTTACTCACTTAAAAATTTTTTTTTTAATTTTTCTTGAAAGCTCCTTGTAGATATTGGGCTACACTAAACCCACGAACATTGATACACCAAGATAGCATCATAGGAGTGAAATCACAAGCCAGAGCAGAGAAAGCATTTGTAAGCATATAAAAATAACAAAGAGCTTAGATTTTGAATATAAGATTATTTTGAATAGATTTGGAATATAATGTATAACCAATATATTGGTTCTAAACCAATAGAAAAAGACAACACAAAAGAAAAGTAGTTAAAGACAAAAAGAAAAAAAGATATTTCATAAGAGAAGATAAACAAATAGCCAATAAATATGTGGCAGTCATCAGACATGAAGTCAAAGCCACAGCAAGATGCCTTCGACAAAAGACTCGCCTGCTTAAATATCAGACTAAGTGTGGAAGGGGAGATCAGAGGATCGCTCACATGGTGGGGCCAGCCAGAAATGTAAGCACCCGGTTGGGAAGCCTTTATTTCTCAAGAATCTATTTAGGCTGATGATGTATGTACCCTATAACCATGCAAGTCCATTCTTAGGTGTATACTCAAAAAGTGAAGACTGCTGTGCACCAAAAGATGTGTGGATTATTTATAATGCTTTGCAGTGTTATGACCAAGTTGCAGGGACCCCCCAAAGACCACCCAGGAGCCAATTCTGATGCAAACACACAAAGGTCAATCAGTCTCTCACTGTCAAAATGGGTCAGATTGAGAGTCCCCAGTCTAGGAGTGTAAGGTTTTTATTGTGGTTACAGCAAGCTTGGGGAATTTCCATACGGGTCAGCAAGTTAATATTTTAAAAACTACATTTTTGGTGTAACCTGCAGCAACCGAACACGAGGGCAGAACCACCTGACAAACAGGATAGTCAAGTCATCTATTCTCTGCAGGAAGTCTTAGGTTATCTCCATGTTCCTTGGTCCTGTTGTTTGTAGCCTGGCTGTTGCTAATGGAGGGTGGGGCTAGTTCTTAGAATGATTGCTCAGGTGGACTTTGTGATTTTCTTCCTAGAACTGAAGTTTCGCTCCTGGTCTCGCACGAGATGGAGTTTCTTCCAAAATGGAGTTGTTTGGGCTTCACAGGAAGTTAAGGAACAACACCCACCCCACCCTCCACCCACACACACCTAGCAGGTCCCCTTCCTAGGAGACTTATCCCCAGGAAGCTGTGAATGTGTTACTTTGCAAAGAGGTCTTTGTAGCTATTACTAGAGTGAGGTGTTGAAATGAGAGGCTGTTCTCAGCTATCTAGGAACCCCAGCACTGCTACAAGAGGGACACGGGAGGCTCAGGAGTAAGGATAAAGCAGATTCCACAGGGGAAAGGGGACACTACAAATCTAACTTTGCAGACAGAGAAAGGAATCCTGAGGCTAGGACATGTGTGGCCTCTAAAACACGAGAAAGGCAAAGCCGTGGGCTCTGCTCTAACAGAGCCTTGCAAACCCTGTGATCCTCGGAGCATGTTTATAATAGTAATTGGAATGAGAGCCAGAGGGATGGCTTGATGGTTAAGAGCACCCCCTGATCTTCCAGGGGACCTGGGCTCAGTTGTCAGGCAGCTCACAATCACGGAGATCTGATGTCGTCCTCTCGCCTCCACAGGCACACACGGTATACACTCACACATTTACATAAATAAAAGCTAAGCAAACTAATGACAAAACTAACACAACGAAGTCCCACAAGTATAGGCTTAGAGCTATACACTGCACAGCTTCACCAGTACAGGCTTAAAGATGGCGTTCCATCCCTTTGTCCTCCGTGGGCAACCAGTCGGAGGAGATCCTCCGTTACGAGGTGGATTCCATCCTGTGGTGGCCTCAGCAGACGTCTCACTGCCAGTCAGGAACTTGGCAGTCCTAACTAGCCACAGGAATGAGGTACTTGGAACTTGTGCTTCTCGGAAGCTCTGGTTTATGGTGGATTATTGGTTTCCTTGGACAGCATCTGTGTTCTGAGGCCCCTCTTATAAAACGGACACAGGGTGACCCCATGCCCTCCCACTGCCCTTCAGAGCTGAATAAAAGACTAGGAAAGCTGCTGGTGTCTCCTTAAATTGCCAGGCAGGAAGCAGTCCTGAGGGCAGGCTTGGGGCTACCTTGAGTGACAGAGACTTTCAGGGAGGAAGGAATTGGAGAGTGCTTTGTTCTTTTACAAAGTGTGAAGTCCTAAGAACTGTCCCTTAGGCCGTTGTAACTGAGTGTTGGCTGTGGAAGAGACCTACCTCTGGGGAGGCTGGGCTGCTGCGAGCAGGGTGGAGAAAGCCACTACTTAATGAACCTTGCTCCTTCTACTTCGCTGTTGGATCTGGGAAGAACGAGGTGCCTGAGAATCTGGTATTCCTTCCTGAGCTGCTTCACAGAAAAGCAAGGTTGGAGCATAAACAGCACCAGTCATGTAACTGTTCTTGTTCACCTCAGTGGTCAGCTCTAGTAAAACCCACACGTTCACCTGACACAAAAAGGTTCTCACCCAGCAGCCCTGCCCGTAGCTGCCAACGTTTGGCACTGGATGGCCCTGGGCACTCTTGAGCTCTGTGATAGTCAAGGTTTTCTAAAAGAACAAAATTGATTCTCCCTCGCTCTCTTTCTCTCTGTCTCTCACTCTTTCTCTGTCTCTCTCTCTCTCTTTGTGTATGTGTGTGAGAGAGTGTGTGTCTCTGTGTGTATATGTGTGTGTGTGTGTGTGTGTGTGAGAGAGAGAGAGAGAGACAGAGAGACTCTTTCTCTGTCTCTCTCTCTCTTTGTGTATGTGTGTGTGAGAGAGTGTGTGTCTCTGTGTGTGTGTGTGTGTGTGTGTGTGAGAGAGAGAGAGAGAGAGAGAGACTCTTTCTCTGTCTCTCTCTCTCTTTGTGTATGTGTGTGTGAGAGTGTGTGTGTGTGTGTGTGTGTGTGTGTGTGAGAGAGAGAGAGAGAGAGAGAGAGAGAGACTGTGTGCTTACAGGTGTGTATGTGTATGAGATGTGTATGAGATTTATTAGCCTGGCTTACAAGATGCTATCTGGGTAGTCCGACAATGGTTTCCATGTTTGGAAAGCCAAGAATCCAGTAGTTGTTCAGCCCATGACACTGGAGGTCTCAACAGTCCCATTCTAGCACTGAACCCCTGGGGGATTCCTGGAGAGCTGCTGGTCTCCATTTACACTGAAATTCTGATAAACTAGGATTTAATGTTAGCCACAGCAACAGGACAGATGAACCTGCCAGTGACAGCCAGGACAAACAAGCAAAAAGGCAAATGATTACCCCTCCCATACCTATTAGGAAGACTGCCTTCAGAAGGTATAGTCCAGATTTAGGGTGAATCTCCCCCCGCCCCAAAATAAACTGATTGAGGCAATCCCTCAGGGGAACGTACAGTAAGTTGTGTTTTAGTTGACACTATACGCAGTCAAGTTGACAACCTATATTAGCCACCAGGCAGAGGCTCTCTCCTCTACTGCCCGGCTTTCCTCAGGTCTGATAATTAGAAGACAGATAACTTCCATCTTAGGGTGATGGTCCCTAAAGGATGATCCGCAAAATTGTCTTGGAATATTTTCCACTCTGTTCCATATTTATGTCATTGTCTTACGGAATGGCATGGTGTCCACATCTTTCTAGAAAGACTTCAGATTTACCTGTTTTTCAAGATTTGCTGGTGGTGTTTTCTATGAGTCTGGTCCTAGATTAGTTATAGTGAGCTCGAACTTTCCCTGGAACTTCCCATCTTGTCATTGGGAAATTCATGATGCAGTTGCCTCATGGTTTAGGTTTGTTCCTGCTCCTAGACTAAAGCTGGGTGTGATAGCACAAGCCTGAAATTCTAGCACTTAGGAGGTAGAGACAAGGGCATAGTTTGAGGCCAGCTTGGGCTACAGGAGATCCTGTCTAATAAAACAACTTTATAAGCAAAAAACTAACAAAAATTCCTCTCAAGTTAGAACCTCAAATCCATTCATATAGTTACTGGACTTAGGATCACAGCCAGGTTCAGCCACATGCTCCCAATAAACCAACTGGAAAGTTCAATTTATAGTAAAAAGCAAGAAAGGGAGATTTATTCAGTGTGGCCACATTGGGAAGGACAAAGAGATCTGGTGAAACCAGCCCAGGCCATTTTTGGGTCCTAACACACGGTTTACATGAAAGCAGAGGGCAGGAATTATTCATACCTAAGCAGGCCTGCTCAAGGTGCCGGCCCACCTGTCACTGTCTCTGCCCTAATGTGTCCTGCAAGATGGCTGACCCAGTTACCCACACAGTGTGAAATCTCTGTTTGGGATACAAGGTCCTCTGTCTGATGCCAGCCTTAAGACTTCCCTTTGGCCAGCATGACATTCCTGGAGGAAATTCTAGATCCTCGGGGTACCTTGTTTCACAGTCTGCTAGCCACGAGGAGAAATCTAAGTGTCCTTTTAGAATATCTTCATCTGCCAGGTCATTGCAAGACCAAGTGCGCACAACTGCTTGCTCAGCTAGCTGGTGTACCCTTTAGATAGAGTCTGTGTCTCACTGCAGAGGGATGTCATGCACCAAAACTGGAGACATAAGGAACCGTGAGCATGTGATTCAGTTCCAGGTTACAGACACTGTAAGCTCTCCCTTAGCTCTCAATGCAACATTGAGTAATCTAAACACCGTATTATCTAAACATCAAAGCCTTGTCTGCAGAGGAAATGAGAGTGGCCTTTTCTTCTTCTTCAGCCATCTGGAGTATCCACAGCAAGCTGACCCCTGTAAGGATTCGGTATCTGTGATAGTTATATACTTTCCCAATTGCAGGAGGTGGCCATTTCAGGTTCCATAACCCCTACTGCTAGTAGTCTTAGCTAGGGTCACCCCCGGAGTTCCCATGGTCCTAGCTTTCTAGCTAGTCCCAGAGATGCCCTCCTACTAATTCCAGTCTCTCTCCCAGGACTTTCTCCCTCTGTCCTCCCCACCCCCTCACCCACCCTGTTCCCTCTATCCATTCACCACCAATACTACCTCACCCCCACCCCACCCCACTCCCACTACCATGTCTCTTTTATTTCCCCTTCTCAGTGAGAGTCAAGCGCCCTCCCTTGGGACCTCCTTATTACTTAGATTCTTTGGGTCTGTGGATTGTAGCATAGCTCCGGTACTTCATGGCTAATATCCATGTATAAGTGAGTTCATACTATGTGTGTCTTTCTAGGTCTGGGTTACCTCACTCAGGACAATTTTTTCTAGTTCCATCCATTTGTCTACAAATTTCATGATGTCCATGCCTTTAACAGCTGAGTAATATTCCATTGTGTAAATTAACCACAGTTTCTTTATTCACTCTTCAGCTGAGGGACATCTAGGTTGTTTCTAACTTCTAGCTATTACAAATGAAGCTGCTATGAACATAGTTGAACAAGTGCCCTTGTAGTATGGTGGGGCATCATTTGTATGGAGTGATATAGCTGGGTCTTGAGGTAAAACTAGTCTCAATATTCTGAAAGACTACCAAATAGATTTCCAAAGTGGTTGTGCAAGTTGTACCCCAACCTGCAGTGGAGGGGGTGTTCCTTTTGTTCCACATCCTCACCAGCATCTGCTGTCACTTAGCCATTTTGATCTTGGCCATTCTGACTGGCGTGAGGTGGAATCGCAGGGTTGTTTGGATTTGCATTTCCCTGATGACTAAGGATGTTGAACATTTCTTTAAATGTGTCCCAGCTATTAGAGATTCCACTGTTGAGAATTCTCTGTTTAGATCTGTACTCCATTTTTAAAATTGGGTTATTTGGTTTGTTGACATCTAATTTCTTGAGTTCTTCATATAGTTTTGGATATCATCCCTTTGTACAAGACTTCCAATGGAGGGATAAGGACACCAACCCAACCACAAAACTTTCCACCAACAATTTGTCCTGTCTACAAGATGTGCAGGAAAAAAAAGATACAGCATAAATTGAGGGAATCACCAACCCAACTTGAGTCCCATGCCATGAGAGATAGCCCACCCTGACACTGTTAATGGCACTCTGCTATACTAGCAGACAGGAGCTGTTGCTGCCCAAGCTGCCCTACGTTGGGTGCCAAAAATGTTGTGAGCTGCTCTACCCCACGTTTGGGGGCCAAAATGTCGGGGACCGTTCTATCAGAGTTGGAACCCACACTGCCAAAAGCCTTGGGGGCTAAACTGTTAGAGCCTGCACTGCCCCAAGCTGCTCAGGTCTGCGGGTCAGGGTTCAGCAAGAGAGAGAGTAAGGAGACCAGACAGAGTGTGATTCAATCCTGTTTATTCTTCAGTCTCTCTTCTTCTCTCCAAGTCCCAAGTCTTGAGTTCCTAGTCCCTAGTTCACAGTCACTAGTCTTCTTCTAAGTTACAAGTGTCTAATCCAAGTATCTAATGCCTACTACTTAGTTCTCTGTCTCAAGTGTCTAATGTCTAATTCCAAGTTCTTCCTCCAAGTGCCTGGTGCCTAATACCTAATAATAATTTCTTCTGTCTGCCTCTCGCCTTTTATATGTCTCACTTCTAAGCCTCCCTTTAAGTCACACCCTTAAGTCACGCCCTTAAGTCTCAGCTCTAAATCACACCTTTAAGTTTCACACACCCAAGGGAAGATCCTGGGTATCTAAAACAAGATGTTATCAGAGTGTGCTCAGCTGTTGTAGGCTATTGTAATCAAGTCTCTTGCCAGGGTATATGGCTCAAGATGGCTGCAAGGATGATAGCCGACTTCTGTTGGCTCCCCACAAAGAGCCTAACGTAACTGTTGTCTGAGAGGCTTCCCCCAGCAGCTGATGGAAACAGATGCAGAGAGACCCATGGCTGAGCGTTAGGCAGAGCTTGGGGAATCTTGTAGAAGAGTAGGAGGAAGGACTGATGGGGTCAGAGAGGTCAAGGACACCTCAAGAAAACCTACAGAATCCAGTAACCTGGGCCCACAGGGGCTCACAGAGGCTGAACCACCAACCAGAGTATGAATGGGGTAGACCTAGGCCCTCTGCACAAATGTAACAGATACACAGTTTGGCCTTTATGTGAGCCTCCTAACAACAGGAGTGGGGCTGTTTCTGACTCTGCTGCCCGCCTTTGGATCCCTTTTTCCTAACTGGGCTGCCTTGTCTACCCTCAGTAGGAGAAGGTACACTTACTCCTACTGCAACTTGATACGCCAAGGCAGATTGATATCCATGGAAAGCCTCCCCTTTGCTGAAGAGAGAGGGAGAGGACTGTCAAGGAGAGGTAAGAGAATGGGACTGGGAAGAGAGGAGAGAGGAGAAGCTTCAACTGAGATGTAAAGTAAATAAATAAATTAATGAGTGAAAAAAAAACAGTTATATACTTTAACTGATGCTTGTATCAGAATATTACCAACAATAGTTTCTCAGTCAGCTTTGTGTTTGTCTCAAAGGTGAGCTGAAGGTCAGCAGGTAGCACGTGCCTAGAATCCCAGCACTTAGAAGGAAAGTAGAGGCAAGAAGATCAGGAGTTCAAGGTCAGACTCACCTAACCCTTGAGCTTGACACCAGCTTGGACTATGATTGAAACAACAATAACAACAAAACCAGGGGCTACAGAAATGGTTCAGCCAGTTAAGTGCCTGGTATACAGGCATAAGACCTGAGTTCAAGTCCCCATGTAAAGAAGTCAGGCATTAAGGCACCCACTCTCAACTCCTAGGCTTGGGCAGGGGTGGAAACAGATTACTGACACTCATTGGTCAGCCAACCTAACCCAGTCAATGAGTTTCAGGTAGAATGAGAGACCCGACCCCCTCCCAAAACATAAGACAAAAGGAGGATTGGGGCTCAGCTGTTAATAGCATTCACTGCTCTTGCAGAGGACCCAGGTTTAGTTCCCAGCACCCATGTGATAACTCATAACATCCAATCTGAACTCTGTAGACATCAGGCATGCTTGTGGTGCACATACATACATGCCAACAGAACGCTCACACACATAAACAATAAAACAAATCTATAAAAATAAATAAAATAATAAAAATAAATATGGATGAAAGATAAAGGGTGTGAGGAAAGAGAAACACATACACTTGAAAACCCATCCTAACAAGCAGATATATCACACACATACACACCATATAAACATCATAAACAACACACACATGCTAATAAGTAGATACACCATATATGCAACATACACATATACACATATAAACCACACACAGAACACACAAACATACATACAACACATAAAACATACACACAAAACACACAAACATACACACAACACACACATACCATGCACACCACATAGCATACACCATACATGCATATACAGAAACATACACACAGACCACGTACATACCATACACACATATACATACACCATATACATACACACATATACACACAAACCAGACACAGTCACCACACACACATACATGCACACACACTATATACACTTATACACACACACCATAAACACTACACACAAACCATACATACACCACACACAAACACCACATAAACACATATACACACACACCATACATACCACACACACACAGTGCATATACCACATACAAACAACACACATACACACACAACAAACACACATATACATACACACACTGCACAGATACCAGACATACCATAATACACCACACACACAAACACAGACACACACACACACACACACACACACACACATTGGTTGAAACTGAATCCAATCTTCTCTACATAATTAAAAGAATGTTTTAGAAAGTAGATATTTACCAAATTTTTACTAATGTTTTATTATTTTCTTAGGAAACCAGTGTCAGTTTCTGTAGACTAGCCTAAAACTTTGCAGTTTTTTATCCAACTCTACGTACTAATGACAAATCATGTAAAATCTTTTTTTTCCAAGCTGACACACATCAGCAATTTTCCCCATTTCTTATTTTTAGCAGTAACATTCTTCTTTCTTGCTTGCTGTTCAGGAAATGCTAGTAATGACCATATACCAATCCTTTCTTATGCCTTGAACACTAGTGCTGTTCTCAGAGCTGCAAGTCTCCAGGCTTGTTATTGATTTTTCACACACAGAGATCCACAAAGGAGTAAGTGGGATAAGAACTGGTCTGTTACAAAGATATAAGGTGCAAAGGCCGCTCCTCCCAACACACAGTTCCCAAGGAGGTGGAGTACGAGGCTGCACAAGAAGGGAGGGGGAACCAACATTTCCTTCCTCGCCACTACAGAGATTTCTAAAATTCAGTGTCCTTTTTATCAGCCAAATATCCATGTGCTTTTCAAAATGAATGTAATTTAAATTTTTAAAAATAATTGAGAGATTACTTTAGAAGTTTTAAAAAGTATGTTTACTTGTTTGCTATATAAGGGGCACTGTGGCATGCTTTAGAAGGTCAAAGGACAACTTCCTGGAGTTGGTCTCTCCTTCCACACTGAGCTCAGGTTAGTAGACTTAGAGGTAAGCAACTCTGCCAGCTGAGCCATCCAGCTGACCCCTTGAATGTGGATTTTGAAGAAAGTGCTTAAGAGACTAGATAGATAGATAGATAGATAGATAGATAGATAGATAGATAGATAGATAGATGATGGATAGACAGATAGACAGAGATAGATAATAGAGAGATAGATGATAGATGGATGATTGATAGATAGATGGATAATAGATGATAGATAGATAGATAGATAGATAGATAGATAGATAGATAGATAGACAGACAGATAGATAAAACAGCACAAGAATGAAGATGAGGTCACACACACAAGGGAGTCCTTGACTCTCTTGACTTCATGTCAAGTCTTGGGAGCTCTCCAGGTTGTGAGTGTCTGTAGACTCTGCATTCGTTCTCTCCCTGCTCCCAGGTCTCCAAGTTCAGTGTTTGGAGCTGGGCCATTTACATACCGTTATATATCCCCAGAAAAAGTCCACTTGCAAGGAAAAAACAGATAACAGAAAAGCTTAGACCATTTCAAAATTACCTAGGAATAGGTGACATAGGTTTCCATACTGTGTCTGTAACTCAGCCAATCAAAAGCAGACATGAGTGGAACATTGTCGGGTTCATATATGGTAACGGCCTTTAGAAAATCCTATCAGAGTACAGCGGCTGGAGGGGACACCCATCCCCGCTGTGGGGCACTTTGACAAGCAAACGTATGCAAACTGTACTTGCGCATTCGGGTCCCATAAAACTGGAGTCCTGCTAGATTTAGGGGTCACTACCGAGGAGGCTTTCCTCTCACACAGTAATCCCACTCACTCCTGAAAACTGCTCCTGAGGAATAATTTGTAGAGGCTGGATGTGACTAAAAGGGACACATAAATTATTCCGAATCAATAGAAATATGTAATTGTAACATATTATCTAGCATGTTGCAATTTAATTTTGTGAGTTCAAAAGATGAAATGTAAACAAGAGAGCACAAAATTAGATATGCAGAAGGTGCTGATATTCAGGTCTTCCCTGTGGGGAAGAAATCTCGAGGGCGGGGGAAGGGAGTCTGGCGACAGAGTCTCAGGGCGGCGGTCCCAGGGCGGTGGTCCGCGCCGCCAGCAGAGGATCCCACATTCACGCAGCTGTCGGTGGGCGGGCCGGCGGCTACATCGGCAAGGTTCCAGGGTTCCAAAAGCTGGGAATCAGGCGGAGAGACCATGGACACGTGGAGTCCGGTTTTCCAAAACTTTTATTGTTCATGACATGGTGAATGGACGCAACTGGTACGTGCTTCCCCCGCCAAAGGCCAGGGGACTCTCATTTTATAGGGAAGGAAAAAGGGGAGGGAATAACTTAATTAGCTACGCCCCTGGCCTTTTGATAATTCATTAATATTTAAATCTCTGGAGGTGGAGACTTGTTAATCACGCCCTCTACCTGTGCCTTACGTGACTGAAGGTAACAAGTTAAATGGAGTTACCTCGTCCAAGGCCCAACACTTCCCCAACCTCAGGTCTTAACATTCTTCCCAGCCCCTCTTCCAAGATAGTCCTTGAGCCTGGGGAGAGGGTTTGACATAGATATCCCACCTGGCTGAGCCTCTACACTCTCTTATTCTCTGCACTTGGACCAGCTGTGAGGTCAGTGCTCTTCGGAACTCACGGCCAGTCGGCATGCTGGCATGGAGTGACGGTGTTCATGAGCCCCCCACCTTAACTGATGAACCTTAGGCAATCCATAGCACCTGGAGGAGGGGAAATCACTTTTCTAAGGGTGTGGCTCCTGCTTGGTTGACCACACTCCAGCAGATGGTCACACACCTAGAAATATATGAACAGCACAAATTAGAATGGGTAGCTTTTTTTTTTTTTTTTTTTTTTTTTTTAAGGACATGAAGTTGGGGCATGTGTCTGGAAGAAAACGGGGGCAGGAGCTGGGTGAATACACTCAGAATACATTGTATGAAATTTTCAACGAATTAATAAAATATTTATTTTTTTAAAAGCAGGTCAAAAAAAGAATATGTAAAACTTGCTGTTGTTCGGAGAATAGAGCCTGGAAAGAAACAGAAAATCAGGATGATTCGTTTAAATGTTGGAGTTAAGGAACAGAAAAGTGTTCTTCCAAAAACACCCCTCCAGTGTTATTTAATTCAGTTTTCTTGTTTTGTTTGGACACAGGGTGTCTCGCACAGCTCTGGCTGGTTCTGAACTAACTTACTATTTAACCGAGGATGACTTTGAACTTCTGATCCTCCTGCCCACTACCTGTGAATGCTGGGATTATAGGCAACCATTTTTATTTGCTACTGGGGATCAAATCTAGGGCTTTGTGCAACTAAACTAGCACTGTACCGACTGAGCTACGCCCCAAGGCCTCGATAGAGATGTTATAATACCTGAAAGTAAAATGCAATATCGGTGTTACCAAGGGGAGAGTCTAGACAAGGTGACAGGCTGTCAGTCTGGGGACTTTCTGTCACTTTGATGGTCCGAGTGGCAGGGATGTGCCACTGGTTACTCTGGTTCCCCAATCATATCACTGGCATGGGTAGGGGAGGGACATGGTTGTTCAGTGCAAGAAGGGGATCAGCCGCGGCTGATGGCTTTGATGGATGGGCACCATGCATCTCTCCTCTCTAGTCACCCATGCTAGTGGTTGTACTGCCTTGGAATCAATCACAGTCCAACCCTGGACCACATAACAAAGCTTCAGTCCAGAGCACACTGCATACAGAATGGAGGTCCTGTAAGGTTATAATGCAGTTGGAACACCCTGTTACCTAGTGACATCCTAGCAGGAAGCAGTAGTTGAATGTTTTTAGTGCTGCTGGTGCAAACAAACTGACTCTGCTGCCATGGCAGAGAAGCATAGCCAGCCTGTTCTATCCGGTGCAGCCAACACTTGCCAATGGTACTGAGTGACCACATTTGTGGCTTGTGTATTACTATGATATGTCTATTTTCATTCTCTGAGGCTCATTTACTTCTACAGTTACACAGTATGTTAAATAGGCAACAGCCTTACATGCTGGGCTCCCAGCACAGCAGGGGATGGCAGTGCCCCACCATCTGTGTGTATGTCAGTGTATGCTAGAGTGTTCGCACATGGTGTCAAAATGGTGTTATCTCTTAGACTGCGTCTCTGCTAAGTTATGGGAGACTGTACTGCTGTTCCTTTTACTCCTCCAGCTACAAGTCAGTCCCAGAGGATGTTAACCCAGGGCCCACCCACAGTCAAGAAGCAGACCTATAGCCCTGAAGAGACAGATGGCTTTGCAGTTAAGAACACATACTGTTCTTCCGGAGTACCAGAGCTCAGTTCCCAGCATCCATATTAGCTCACAGCTCTCCAGGACACAACATTCTCCCATCATCGGCAGTTGCTACACTCACATACATAGACACATGCTCAGACACGTACATATACATGTGATTAAAATAATAACAGCAATAATGATAATAATATTAATAATAATAACTAGAGGCAGACTGGAGCTAGGACTGGTGACATGTGCCTATAATTATAGCACTTGAGAGGCAGGGACAGGCGGGTTACAAGTTTAAAGCCAGCCTGGTACACTAAGCAACTCTTAGCCCCCTCCTTGTCAAAAACCAAGGTCTGGGATATAGTTCAATGGTGGAGTACTAGCCTAGCATGTGTCAGGCGCCAGGAAAAAAGCAGACCAAATAATGTCAAATAATATAAAGTAGGGACACCTCCAGTGTATTTCATATTAAAGGGGACAGTCGTGAACAATGGAGAACAGAGATAGATGGCAAGACTGTGATACAGGGAACTGAATACTGAAGTTGAGATGAGACTTCAACAGCAATACAGAACCTCCCTTGGAGGATGCAGAAGCCCATGATGTGGAGTTCCAACTCCACAGGGGAACCCAGGGCACTTCCTAGGCATGAATGGTTCATGGCTGAGAGAGCATCATGTTTTAAAAGGCAAAGGAGGTGGCTCACTGGGTAAAGATGTTGTCACACAAGCGCAAAGACCTGAGTTTTGGATCCCTAGCGGTCCTATAAAACCCAGACACAGTGACACATGTTGGTAGCCAAAGTCTTGGGAGTACAGAAATAGAAAGATCTCAGGGACACACTGACCAGTCTAGCCAAATCTCTCAGCTCCAAGTTCAGCATGAGTCTCTGTCTCACAATACAAGTTGGAGAACAACTGAGAAAGATGAGTGGACCTATGTCCATCCCACCCCAACACACCAAGCACTAAATAAATGAAAAGACATTGGTTTATTCCCTACTCTGCTTAGTACAAACAAGCCCAACGACCTTTCCAAAGGTGAGATTGAGTAGCTGGATGAGGAGCTGTACCTGAGACAGGAGCTGGGGAAGACAGTGAGGAACCGAGCTGAGGCGGTGCTGGGAACCGGAAACCCTGAAAATCATCATCAGGGGCTAGGCCAGTGCAAAAGAGAGCCTCCTGATGCTGTCTCAACCAGTGAAACAAGGGAAGGAATGCAAACACACAGAACTGTACTACAGGACCCCAGTCTGGCCACCTGGGATGCAGAAAGAGAAGATGGATTTAAAAAAAAAATCACCCAGGTATCCGGCTATTACTCGGGAGTTGTAAGTAAGGAGTCCCATTTCCTGGAAATAGGGAGCCCTAGATATCATACAGTGTATTGACCCATGTGGAGGATTTCTTTGGCGCCTCCATTTTTTGTCTACCAACCGTGAAGTGAAATTGTGGGATGGTGGGCTATGAGAGGCAGCTGGGTACCTGGTTGAGCACAGGCCTCAAATCTCAGAGACCCTAAAGAGATGGTAGGTGTTTGGCCTTGCTCCTGGGCTCTGGTTCCTTTCACTAAGCTTCAGCCCTCCACAGCCCCTCCCAAAGAGGGGCCATCAGTCGTGTAGCACAGGTAGAGGGCATGACACGGGCCACAGAGCCTCAAGACATCTCCATATTCATGAGATACCCAAAGGCCAGAGGGCATAGCCAATTAAGCATTCCTCCCCAGACCCTCCTCCCCATAAAAGGTATTTAACCTCAGGCCTGCCCTGAGAACACCGGATACAGCTTCATCCACTTTCCACCATGACAATAAACATTTTAAAACCATCTCTCGTCTTTGGGGCCCACTGTGGGGAACCCTGGAGAAGGTCTTCAACTACTGAGCCTCTGCCTAACCTCCCGCCAAAGACCCCTCTACATTCCAGCCATGAGAGACCCAGCCATGACCCAGCCAAGCGAGTCTCATTCCCAGTGGGACACTGCTGGAGCGCATTTTCTCCCCCTCTCCAGTTTAGGCTGCAGGTTAGTCCATCCCATAAGCCCCCACTCGGACCTTCTGCAGCCTCTCAGTGGCAGTGCCTGAGAGCCCAAGGGCTGAGACCAGCTGGCCCGGGGACCTTCAACCCACCAAGAGCTCCAGCCCATGTGGGGTCTCAGACTGTGTTCTCCCCACACCCAGGGTGGAGTCCTGCGGCTTCTCACAGCTCAATGTCTTCCTGGGGCTCGTGGAGTGAACTCAGTCAATTTCCCATGCGTCTGTCCTCTAAGCCGCAGCCCCAGCTGCCTGGGGTGGCAGACACTTGGGACCCACAACTCAGCCCAACAGGACCCACGCCCATGTGGGCACCACAGCCACACAGGAAGTTACTTCTGAAACAACTGATTCAATAAATTTAATTCACCTGGAAATATCAATGGGACCTCCTGGGACTTCATTCTGTTTGGCCCAGCTCTGAAGACTCTGACATGTGACCTTCTGCCTTGCCTGAGTGACTCCATGTAACAGGAGTTTCCTGAAAAGGTGGCTTTCTGTCCTAATGGACGAGTCCTGTCCATCTCAACATTACTTATTACTAGTCAGCAGGGTGTTCTTTTGAATACAGTCTTCTAGCTCTACAAGACTAACAGTCAGTTATGGGCAGGTGATCCTGTTTCACAGGGTGAGAAACTACCACGTTTTTGTTTGCTGGTAGTTTGGAATACTCACTATATATAGTGTCTTTCTCTGTCTCTTTAAGTTTGAATTCAAGTGCAAGTTGTGTGTCATAGGCACACCAGAAACCCCAGCCCTCTCTCTTGTGAGTGGGCTAGCTGAGTAGCTCATCAAAGTATGGCTGCTAATGGTGACCTCAGTCTGGAACCACAGACTAACAAGCCCACTTCAGGCCAGTTGAATCAAGACCTCTGTAGCCAGGCTCAGAGACAGCAAGCTTTACCTTTAGGCAGCCTCTGCCACGGGTTTTAGAACCACCAGGCCTCAGTGTGGGTAACCAAGCTTGTTTTAGATTCAGCCTCATACAAATCCTTTCATGCATGCAGTTCTGACTCTTGAATTATTTTGTTGGAGTGCTCCTCGTGACTTGTTGGGGTGCTCCTCACATGAATTACTTGTAGGGATGTTGGGGATTGGTCTTAATGCTTTGTCTTAATTTGGCTCCTGAAATCACACAGGAATCTGCATGTCCAGACCTTGAGGGTCCCTGTCCCTGATTGGTTTTTGATTGATCAATAAAGAGCCAACAGCCAATGGTTGGGCATAGTGAAAGAGATGGGACTTTTAGGATTCCCAGGCAAGAAACGCAGGGAAGAAGAGGAGATTCTGTCATGAGAGGGGTGTAGGATGGACCATACCCTGACTAGGAAGCAGAGAGATCAGAGTTAAGACAGGTTTCTCAGAGGATTTCAGTGTTAACAGCTCTCTTAGCCTATATTCCGTGAAATAGCTTGTGCTCTTTGTTTGAGGTGAACAAGGGTTTGGAGTGTGAGAAGGTGAACTTACACTGGTTGAGGCTTCAGGTACTGGGAATGCCTCGTGCATGGAGAGCTATTTCAGGTGCTCCCAAGACAGAAAAGGAAGTTGAACCTGTAATTTCACTGAGGACTATGCAACGTTCCTCAGGTAGAGGATGTGAGGGTCAGGCTCCCTAGATGAGGTCAGCCAGAGTAGAGGAAGCTCTACTGGGAAAGGGGGGGTCCTCCATTTTGTACCACGCTCAGGGGAGTTGTCTGACCATGGCAGACCTCAATAATCTTCCTACTCAGGCAACTTTCATCCACTATCAGCTTCCTCACAGACTTGTGTGCAAAATGCTGCATTTCTGCAGCTTGTTCTGTATATACACATATTTATACATTATGTCAACGAACATTTCTATTTAAGGACTATTGTAGCTTGACTGGGTACAGATATGTACAACTCTAAAGATATCTCTGTGCCATTTGACTTGTTTTTTAAATTCTGGTTAAAAACCATAACCAAGTAGAGGCAGGATTATGAGTTAGACACTAGCCTTAGCTACATATGAGGCAGCTCGAGCCATGTGACACCCTTTCCCAACCTCAACCCACCCCACCAACCATATGACGTAAACTGAAACTCATAACCAGTTTTAAGCATCTGGTTCAGTGTTGCTAAATAAACACACACTGTTGTTGAATATATCTAGAACATTTTTTTTCTTCTGTGACCCTCAACTCCTTTGAGTACCAGTATCTTATTTTTTGTCTTCTCTCAACCTGAAGTAAACACTTTATTTTCTACTTCTGTGAGTTTGACTGGCTTAGATATCCCACTCTGTTAAATCATGCACTCCTGTGAGTCCCCTTAGGTCACTCAGCACAACATCCTCAAGGATCGTCCATGGACAAAAATACTGCCTATGTCTGTTGTCCATTGCTACATCTCCTGTCCTATGGAGAAATGTGTGTTTGATTGCATCATCAAATTTATACTTGTTGACCTATTTTCTGGGCTGGGGTGCACATGAGTGCCATGGCCCATATGGTGGCAAGAGGACAACTTCCAGGACTTCTCTCCTTTAAACTGAAATTTATTATGAAGACCCCCATACTCGGGAGACCCTTCCTCAAGCCTCAGGAGATCACGACCACCCAAAGATCACAAGAAACCATACCTGGATGCAATCAGCAGAGGCTTTATTAGGGAAATTGGCCAGCGATCAAACCACAAGCTCTCTCTCTGAAGAGCAAGGTTTGGCCTCGAGTGGCGGGGCTAAGGGGTCTTTTATAGCATGGGGTGGGGAAAGGAAGGCATTTTCATGCGGTTACACATGAATGGTTGCACATGAATGGTTGCATTTTCATGCGGTTACACATGATTGGTTGTTTTACAAATTTTGAACATAGCACTGGGAAGACCAAGGGAGGGAGGGGTAACCAAGAACAGTGGAATATTTCAGAGGAATCTAGCCCAAATGATCTGGAGTCATGTGAAAATCACTCTGCACACTCATTCTTCTCAAAAATGTGGTTTTACCATATCACTGTCCCCTATACCGTCATTACAAAATATTTCTCACTTCCTCCAGTCACAGCCCCACCTAGATGGCTTGTATTTTTTATGGTCAGGAATGTGTCTTCCTGCTTCGCCCCCCCCACGCCCCCTCCCCACACACAGGTGGGCCTGCTGCCTGAGGCTTGAGGAATGTAATCCAGCAAGTGTCCTCTGATTCAGGGGCAATGTCCTTCACCTGGAATGTGTCCTGGGGTAGTGAAAATCTTACATTCAGTTCCGCTTTCTGGAACTTGCATTTTTCTGCCCAGGTCTAAGGGCAAAGAAAAAGTCTACATATTTCATAAAATGGTCTTTATAATTTTTCACTCTACAATTACATATCTTAAAATTTGTGTGTGTGTGCATGTGTGTGTGTGTGTGTGTGTGTGTGTAGTGTGGGATATACTCTGCCCAACTTATAATTGGGTTGCTCATTTGGTTATTTATGGTATTGAATTATAGTTCTTTTACTGTGTACGTGTGCGCACACATGTGCACATTACATATGCACATCACATATGGGGGCACATATGTCATGGCATGTATGTGGAAGGTCAGAGATCAACTCCATGGAGGCAATTCTTTCCATGTCTGTCTGCATGATGTCCTGGAATCCAGGCCAGGCCATCAGGCTGGGAATGATAAGCATCCAGTGCCTTTACGCACTGACCCATGTTGCCTGCCCCATAGACCTCTGGACATTTATGATACTTTGGGCACACACCTTGGAAACATTGCCTCCCACTCTATGCTGTCTTTTCCCTCTTGTTCCTCTTATGCTTCAGCAGCTCCTGTGTTTGACATCACCCCACTTGTCTATTTTTACTTTCATTAGCCACATGGAATGTATCATCGAGACATCCCTGCCAAGACCATTTGGGTTTCTAACTGTATTAAGAGTATGTGATTTCCACAGTGCAGTGCTCCTCCAAAAATCACATTTAAGTTACTTCTGTGAAATGTTTTATTTTTAACAGTGTGTGGAAACTGAATCAATAATAGAACTAGCAATAATGTCAGATACTTCATCTTTGACAGAATGTACTTGCTTATATTGATTTCATAGATTCTATGAAGAAAAGAGTCACTATTGGGCAGAGTTGGTTTTCTTTTTGAAATATCTGATAGCATTATTAAACCACCATTATTAGCCACTCAAAATCCTCTGCTGCTCATACTAGAGTTAACTTAAGTACATATATGTTTCATCTAAACAATAAATACTGTATATTTATTTCATCTTAGAAACAAAAAAAGGAAAAATTAATTTAGAAGTGTTTTATGTGATTTTTATTTTTGCAATTGGGTTTATTATACAGCCCACACATGCTGGGGGATGGCTTTGTGCACTGTGTATTCAGATGCTGATTACTGTGCCCAGAGATCTGGCTGCAGCCTGTGCGTTGGCATTGTCAAGCATCTCCTGTCTCAATGTTGTGTAAAAAAATCATCATCCATCATCTCTGATTGGTTAATAAAAAGCTGATGGTATAGCATCGCAGGAAGTAGAGGGTAGAACTTCTGGGAGGAGGTAGGTACTCTGGGAAAGACTCAGGCAGGGGAAGATTCACCACCAAGGAAGTCGGATGTATGAAATTGAAGAGAGGTAACCAGCCATGTGGCCGAACTTAGATTAGTATAAACGGGTTAATATACATTAAAAGTTAGTTGGGAAGCAAGCCTAAGTTAAGGTGTAAACATTGTAAATAAAAATAAGCCTCCGTCATTATTTGGAAACTGGAGTGAACATAGAAAAGCCAATAGGGTTACACACACATAGTATTGCAAGCACTTTGTATAAACATCTTATCCTCACAACTTCCATTTTCTACCGTTGCTATTATTTCCCAAAGACGATGATGTGGCACAGAGCAGTTAAGTCACCTGCACAGGATCACGCAGCCAGAATCATTCAAATGAGGGAGCAGTCAGTGCAAAATTGATGGATGTCCCAGCGGCTGGGGGATGACCTGACTGCAAAGTGTTTGTTATGCAAACATGGGGACCCGAGTTCAATCCTCCAGGACACACATAGGAAATCCAGGAATGGTGATGCCCATTTGTATCCCCAGCACTGCAGGGTGTGAATGGGAGACAGGCAGGTCCTAGGATTTACTGGCCAGCCAGTCTAGCCTACTTGGAGAATTTCAGGCCAATAAGACACAGTGTCTCAAAACACAAATTGGATGATCCCTAAGGAATGACAATCAAATTGAATGTCTGCCCCCCCCCCATAAACCCCACAAAAGAAAGGAAAGGGAAAGGAAAGGAAGGGAAGGGAGGGGAGAGGAGGAGAGGGGAGGAGGAGGGGAGGAAAGGGAAGGGAAAGAAGGGAGGAAGGGAAGGGGAGGGAGGGGGGAGAAAGAAGGGAGAGAGGAAGGGAGGGGAGGGAAGGGAAAGGAAGGGAGGGGAGGGGAGGGGAGGAGGGAGGGAGGAAAGGAAAGGAAGGGGAGGGGAGGGAGGGAGGGAAGAAGGGAAAGGAAGGGGAGAGGAGGGGAGAGGAGGGGAGGGGAGGGGAGGGGAGGGGAGGGGAGGGGAGGGGAGGGGAACGGAAGGGACGGAATGGGAAGTTGGTTCAAAGTCAGATTTTGAACTGAGGAGACCTTCTCTTGAGCCTCTGTTCATGTAAGTGCATATACAACAACACTTGAATTTATACACCACTCTGTAATTTATTTTAGTTGTTATATGGAGATACGTGAAGCCATCTTCTACATATATCGTATGGGTGTGGAGCATGCTCTCCGCACCCAGCCGCCTGCCCCTCCTCTCCCTTCCTTTGGTCCCCTTTGTTTCTTATACAGTTTTGCTTCTAGTTTCATGTCATGTCTAGACGCTCTAGGATACTTCTCTGCTGCTGTGATAAAATACTTTCTCCAAATGCAACTTTGGGCAGGAAAGGACTTACTTAGCTTAGTCCTTCCTTAAGGGAAGTCGAGCAGGAGCTCAAATAGGAGAGGAAGCTGAAGCCATGGAGGAATGCTGCTTACTGACGGTTTCTTACACAGCCCAAGACCACCAGCAATGGGTTGTTGCTCCACATCAATCAACAATCAGCCAATTCCCCACAGAGATGGCCACGAGCTGATCTGACCTGGGCAATTCCTCTTCAACTACTTAAGGGCCAGTTGTGAATTGTTCATGGAAATTAAAAACTATTTTCCTGTAGAAATGAATCACACAGTGAGTAGCCGCATGGATGAGCCCATAAATGCCAGGACACCACTGTTAAGTAGTGACTGCAGCTCTCCAGGGCTTGCTGTGGATAGGAGCCAGGCAAAGAGCAGAGGGTTGCTAGTTGTAGTAGCACCTCTGACTCCGCCCCCCATCCCCTACCCCCCACCCCCACCCCTGGAGGAACAAGACATGGAGACAAAGGGTCTGAGGGCTGGAAACGTGGAAGCTGGCTGGCCAGAGTTCTTGCTCACATGGCTCTGCCCAATCCATGTCACTTACACACAAGGGAATCAAATTTGCAACTAATCAAAGCAATTTTCTGGAACAACAGACATTTTACATCTGAGGGACACAGGATCCCTGGATCCTGCTTAACAAGGGTAGGGAGTGTCTAATGACAGGCCTGAAGCCAGCTGAGAACCATTTGTGGAGAGAACACAAGTCCCAGTGTGTCTGATTTCCCCAGAGGATCCTGCTCCTCTCTCTCTAGTCATTAGGCTCCTACTCTCAGCGCTAACCTCCAGACCTTGTGAGCTACACACTGCCTTTGTCCTGAGGTGACATGCAAGACTCTGCTATTCTGAGCTAAGGCAGCCCACTTTGATGTCGTCAGAACTTTACATGCTTCCAAAATAGGAAGCTTTCTGAAATAAAGCACTTTCCAAGTAGATGTGGGATAAGAGCTGGGCACAATCCCCTTTTAGTTGGTTAATTACAATAATTACAACCACATTAATCATCCGTTATTCATTTACTGCCTTTGCTCATTCTGAAAATTACACAAGGGGACCAAATACGGGTTTGTTTGGGTTATCTTTTTGTCCACGATATTCCTGGATGTCCTGAAACTGTAGCAGAGTAAAAACTCTTATGTAGAGGGCTGGTATTTCTTGTGATATTCAAAAATCTTACTTTTATTTCATGAATTTTTTTTTGAAAGAAATTAATCCAACCTGTGTCCTAGCCACAAAGCCTCCCCCCTGTCAATTATCAGATGACATATTTCATCTCTCAGCGTCAGACACCATCTTGGAGAAAGAAGTTGAGGGATGTGGTATTAGGAAGGCCAGAACACCTGCTGTGTATCTCCCAGAAAGTGTGTCAAGCCTGCACACCCAGAAAGCCATCTTCCTTGTATCTAGGTTAAAGGTGAGGTTCTTCCTGCAGTGATCTCCTCCCTCCCCTGTGTACTTAGAGCAGGCAAGAATACACGTCAGTGCCCACTGCTTCCGTGGTAAGTTACCACACACTCAGTGGCTTAAAACAACCTATATTCTTTATCTTGGAGTTCTTGAAGTCAGAAATCTGAACTGGATATTGTGGTGGTACTTTTAGAATCAAGGAGGCTGTAGAGACAGTCCTTCCACAGTCTCTACCAGGGATATCTGTTCCTGCTTTTCCAGAGTCTGAGACCACCTGTACTCATTGGCTCAAGGAGCCTTACATCTTCAAAGCTGATGATCTCATGAAACACAATCCTGCTCTGGCCCTGTAGTCTTCCCCACTCTTTCTCTTCTAACAGACTCTTGTGGGTCTGTTAAGAGTGTACCAAGATAATCATCTCGAAATCTTCAACTGAGTCACACCTTCAAAGTCCCCCTAACCATACAACATACTGCATTCGTATGTTGGGGACCAGAGCATGGACATTATGGGTGGCCTTTATTCTGTTCACATGGTTTTCTTTTTTCCAAAATTTCTTTACCAGTGGTTCTCAATCTTCCAAGTGCGGTGTCCCTTCAATACAGCTCCTTATGTTGTGGTCAAGTCCAACCATAAATTTATTTTCATTGCTATGTCATCACCATAATTTTGCTACTATTATGAATCATAATGTAAATATCTATTTTCTGATGCTCTTAGGTGACCCCTGTGAAAGGGTCATTCGACCCCCAAAGTGGGTAGGTTACGAACTCGTAGGTTAAAAACTGCTGCTCTATACTCTATTAAGGTGAGGCAGCATGATTTTTACCCAAAGATTTATTCAACTTTTGCCCTTCTCCAAAGTGTTCTTAAGCAGGATTTTGAGATAGCAATTATCTTTCCACTTCTGGTCACAATCCCTTACTGGCACCACTATTTACCACCAAGTTGTCTAACCGTAATACTACGAAGACTTTGTGATGAAAGAGTTAGGAATGTAAAAGGACTTTAACACAACACAAGATTAGTCTGCCCTTGAGAAGGTACCCGCAGACCCCTATCTTCCTGAAAGTCCAAAACCACACCAGAAAAAAAAAAAAAAAAAAAAAAAAAAAAACATTCCCTGTTTGAGAAAAGGAAAACCAGGTTGGAGTAGCAGTGTTCTTGCTTACCCTGAGCAGAGCTGTGGGTTTGGTCCCCAGAACCACTTAAACATAAAATAATGTGCACAGAAGAAAACTGGTGCAAATAAAGTTGTCTTCTACTTAAAAATAAAAAAACAGACAACAAAAAAGTAAAGCAATTCTCACACCTTTCCCTGCTGGGTCATCCTGTAGTTCCTTCTACTTTTGTTGTAGAACTGACCGAATACGAAAGCAAAAGATGACATAGATTATGACAAGACTGAACATTTGCGTGGAAATGTGGTAGAATATTTCACATGACTAACACCTTAACAACGTAAGCAAAGACAGTCACAGTTGTCGCCTCTTCCTGCTGATGTCCTGTTTGCTTGTACAAATGATTCCTGTGTGTGTTTCTCTGACAGTGTTGGTTATTAATCTTACTGGAGGATTCTGAGTTTAAGAAAAGCAAATATTTCTTAGATTGCTGGGACGATTTAACAGAAGCCCACCTTTATCCTCAGGGGGGTGTATTCCAGGTCTCTAGTGCATGTCTGAAACTTGAGGATTGCATCAAGTCCAACACCCAAGCCCTGCAAGGATACACATTCTGATGAAGGAGATAGTTCCTGGGTGACTGACAGGCTCCTGGCTCAGGGCAGACATCCTGGACAAATCAATGACTTACTTCCCAGAAGCGATGTACCAGGGTGCCTTGAGATTGCATCCCACTACTCAGAATGGGGTGCAGTTTAGAAAATATGAAGTGCAGGCTTCTGGAGTTTTCCATTTAATGTTTTTGAAGCACAAGTAAAACCATGGAAACAAAACTATAGAGCAGTGGAGACTCATGTGTCACAAACTGAGTAGCCTGAAACAGTACGATCTTACCCCTCAGCGTTAGGAGACCAAGGCTCTAAAATGAAGGCATTTATAACATAGAGTCATTGCCTTTGAAGGCCCTGAAAGAGAAACTCAGGGCATGCCTTTATCTAGTTCTTGAAGCTCCCAGGCTTATGGGACCAAAACATCTTAGTGTCTGTCTCCACTTAAGCCTTCTCTCATGTCACAATGTAGCAAATATCTGTCACCTTTTTCTTATACGGACACCTATCGTTGGGTTTCTGGCCCACTTTAGAACGAGGATGACGCTATTTTTAGATTCTTGACAGGATTAAACCAACGAAACCCTTATTTACAGATTCCCAGTTCTTAGGTGTTGAGGGTCACGTCTTGTCCTCAGGTCTTTTTAAAAATATTTTTTGGGATTAATGTTTCCTCAGAACCTGCCTCCACGACAACTCCAAAACAGTTACCCACAAATGCTCAGGCCCAGCCTCACAGACTGCTTCAACTGGGCCTGCACGCTCCTACCCCAAGATGGTCCCACAGCCTGGGCATCAGTGAAACAACCAACTCTTCCTGGATTTGGCCAACATTCCAACTTTTTGTCCCCCACCCCATAACAGCTCCCCAATGTCAGAAAGGAGTGGTCAAAGGCAATTACATCACCCCTTATTCATTCATTATTAACAAAACGCTGGGATGTTTGGTTTCAGACCCGGGAAGGGGGGTTGAGGTGCACATTTTACAGGTCCTCCCAGCATCCCTCAGTCTCTACCTGGTATACCCTGCCCCCAACCGGGAACTTCTCCCAGAAGCTCCTCCCCGAATAATCCAGACAGTTTTGTTCTCCCTGTTCTCTCTCTCTCTCTCTCTCTCTCTCTCTCTCTCTCTCTCTCTCTCTCTCTCTCTCTCTCTTTCTCTCGGCTCTCTTTCCCTTTCTCCTCGCCTCTCTCTCCCTTCCCATGGCGATTGTTGTGTTTTATTAAAAAAACAATATATGTTTTGCAGAGCACGGTATGGTAAGGTGGGAGGGGTGCCTCGGCAGGCTACACTACACTCCACTAGCCAGCCATAGTGCGGTGTATAGTGTAGAAAGGAGTAAAGTCAGAGGTGGGGAGCGGAGAAGGAGGAGAGGCCAGCCAGGAACACGTGGAGAGGGGGAGGGGAGGGGGGAAGGAGAGCGAGGAGGGACCAAACACCCCTTTTTATAGCAAGCCAGGCCTTCCTGGCTGTTGCTAGGTAACTGTTGGGCACAGTCCTTAGAGCCAGAGAACTTGGCCGAGAGCAGCTTCCCAATAATACTGCATTTAATATAATGTAACCTGGCTTGAATTGGCTCATTTCACTGACGGTGAAATAACTCATCAATTAAAATATAAAATATAAAATATAGTTAAATCACTCTTCTCTTTCCCTTTTCTGTCTCCAGCCCTTCTACCCTCGCTTTCGTTCAATTCCATGACCTCTGACCTCTTTGTCTTCCATTGTTGTTACATATATACTCACTCTTGTGCATGTGCATGCGTGTTCGTGTACTACGTTCCTGCAGTGCCTTCAGAAGTCAGAAGAGGGTTTGGATTCACTGGGGTTGGAATTACAGTTGGGTCCTCTGGAAGAGCAGCGACTGCTCTTAACAGCTGAGCCATCTCTCCCGTCCCTGTTTTGCTTTGAAAATGTCACTCTTCGTTTTCTTCTTTCACCAGTTCGTGGCAAACACCAATCTCTTTGTGCTTATGGGTTTACTTACTCCAAATATTTTATGTAAGTGGGATGACTTGTGAACTTCTTGTCTGGCTCCTGTCATTTAGCACAGCATTTGCAAGACTCACTCATCCATGTTCTATAGACCTAGCTACCATCGTTTTCATGACTAAGTACTATTCTATGGCAGGAATGTGTCAGAATGTATCCAGTGAATGAATACTGTGGGCTTCCACTTTTCCAGTTATTGTGAACAGAGTTACTGTGCATATTTATGTGTGGCTTTAAAGAATTTGTTTCAGTTCTTCAAGAGATAACACTTGGGAGTAGAATATTGGTCATGTGATCAAAGTGGCCAAATCATACAACAAACCCCCATGAGCAATGTCTGAGGGCACTGACCTCACTACATGTCACCCACACTGGGTGGCTGGCATTGCTGTGCCCGATTTCATTTTTAGTTTTAGCTATTTGTATGTTTTTGTTTTTGTTTTTTTTTTTCCTTTTCCTCGATTGTCAGTTTTGTTGATCTTAGGAGATCATTTGCTGTAATCTTTCCACTTCCTCTGCAAGCTTGGGTTTGACCTGCTCTATCGTGTCTCTGCTTTCTGAGATATGAAGCTAGTTGTCGGCTTCATAGCCAGCATAGCCTTTACTATAAACATATGAAACTGTAACCTTCCCTCTGAACTATTATTAGCATGCTGTGCTTTGTTTTCAACTCATTTTCAAATTTTGGAATCTCCTCTTTGCCTCCTTCTTCTTAAGGTCTTTTGTTAGCTGGGCATGGTGGCTCCTGCCTATAAACCCAGCACTAAGAGGCTGAAACAGGAGGATTGCCACAAGTCTGTGGTCAGACTGGACTACAGAGTGACGCCTTGTCTCAGATAAATTTCTATCTTTTTTTTTTTTTTTTTTATATATGAGTGATATTTGCAGCTTCCCTTCTGTTATTGATACTTTCCCACCTGTGGTAACTCAGGAAACTACTTTCACCATTTTAGTATTTAAGACACGCAGCTATTGTTTTTGTGGTCTAACATGTGAGCTGCAATGGGAAGTATGGGTATTCAGCTGGTGTTATTATTCATATTATTATTTATTACTTATAGTGAGATATAGTTATAGCCCTGTGCTTCCTCACAGCTCTTGATAGGATGGTCTCCCCATTACAGAAAGTGGGGTTTGAAGCCACATAATTATTAGAGACTTGTTTATTTCGATTCTGACAGGATGGTCTACCCATTATAGAAAGTGGGGTTTTGAAGCCATGTAACTATTACAGACTTTTTTACATCTCCCTTTGATTCTGACAGGATTTCGGTCTAGTATTTTAGGGCTTGGCTGCTAGCTGTCATATCTTCTTGACGATTGGTCCTTTGTATGGAACACTGGTTCATGCCTATGTGTGTACCTGTGGAGGTCAAAGACCAACTTTCACCCTCTATGCTAACTTTTTCAGACAAGATCTCTCACTGGAATCCACCTAGAGCTCACCCTTTCCAAAAGGTTGGCTGGCCAGCAAGCCCCGGGGGCTGCATGTATCCCCTGATTCAACAGCACTGAGGCCACGATGCACACACAGCCCGTGCCTGGTTGTGATGTGGATGCAAGGGACCCACACTCAGAACCTTATGCTGTGTCCCTAGCACATAACCCACCAAGCCATCTCCAGCACCCTTTGTTCTCATAGATGGACGTTGTCTTTTAAAACAGATCTGACTTGAAGCTCACTGTGTGGCTGCCCAGCCTGCTGTGGCTGCTGCTGAATCTTTCTTCCTTTCAACACAGTTGTGTCTTTAGATCAAAATATAGATTTCCAACCCTACGTTGTTTAATGATTAGGTCCTTTTTTAGGTCAGTTTATGAAGGAGTGGAAGGTAAAGGAGCACCTATGCCCACCTGCTTGCCCCTCTTCCTTGCAGTGTTTGCAGTCACTTTTATTTTGAAAAAAAAAAAAAAGTGTGAGGGGGGACTGGACAGATGGCTCAGCGGTTGAGAGTACTGATTGCTCTTCTAGAGGTCCTGAGTTCAATTCCCACGTGGTGGCTCATAACCATCTGTAATGGGATCCAATGCCCTCTTCTGGTGTCTCTGAAGATAGTGACAGTGTACTAGCAAATATAAAATAAATAAATCTTTTTTTAAAAGAAGGTTGTATTGGTACAGTTTATGAAAACCTTCTCTTCCAGTTGTACATCCTATAGGTGCCACATGTGAATGGTGTCTGTATCCACCATTACAGTTCATACAGAACAGTGTCTGTGCTTTTTAGTTAGCACAGAGTATGTGACAGAACAATTTAAAGGAAGAAGGGTTTATTTTGACTCATAGTTCAGAAAGAACGGTCTGTTATGGGGAAGAAAGCATGCCAGCTGAATACTCTTGCTCCACTATGGAAAAAGCATATAGTAGCTACCTGTGGCATGGTGGCGACCAGAAAGAGAAGATCTCTGTAAACTGCCTGCCTATAAGGCTTGCCCCCAAAGTCACCCACTTCTAGCTCGGCTTTACCTCCTAAATGTACCATCATCCAGGGACTGTGAGTTCAAATCTTTGGGAACATTTTACAGTCCCATGTAACAGTGAGCATATTACTTTCTGCTGCGATAAAACAGCATGGCCAAAGGCAACTTAAGGAAGAGTTACATTGGTTTACAGTTCTAGAGAGCTAGAGTTCATAGTGGCAGGAGAGATATGGCGGCCAGAACAGGAAGTTGAGAAATTGTGTCCCAACTGCACACACACAAAGCAGAGACAGTAAATGGGAAACTGGACATGGCTTTAAACCCTCAAATCCCTCCACCCCCGTGATGCACTTCCCCCAGCAAGGCCCTGCCCACTAAAGGTAGTGTGTCCTCAACTGGGGAAAATACTCAGATGCATGAGTCTATGGCGGAGATTTCTCATTCAAACCACCACAGTTAGTTTAACTTCTTTGGAATAAAGTAATGTTATTTAGTATGCATACATTAATATGTGCCATAAATACTAAGTGTTGGATATATATATTATTAAATCTCCAAGACGGCTCCTTCCGTCATTTTGCTAGTTGCTTGGATGCAGTAATTTTTCTTCACACTCAATTCCTTCAATAATGCTTTGTGTTTAAGAGATTTCTCTTGTAGTTGACCATTCTATTTTTCTCCTTAATTCCTGTTCTGTAATCTTTGTGGTTATTTTTAAAGTGGTTGGTTGCCTTGTGTGAGGAAGGACAGACAAAAGAGAAGTTAGAAAAGACACCTGGCAATGGTTGTGACAAACACTTCAAACAGACAACAGCACACCACTGGTCACTGTGGCTGTCTGAAAGGGCAGAGTCTGTGTCTTGACTTATTTTATTGAGGTAGGGTTCATGTCGCTCAGGCTGGCCCTGCTCTCCACGCACAGCTGAAGCTGCCCTGGAGTACTGAGTTTGTTTGCTTGTCTCCTTTCATCTCTTAAGTGCAGGTGTGTGCTGCCACACCCAGAGGAAAGTCCTGGCATTTAAGGCACAGTTGAAGAGTAACATTTAAACTTTATGTAAAATATAAACCGGAAAGAAGATCATCTTCAATGTACAATGACTGAAAAGAAAAAAAACCAAATACTGTTTTACATAGTAAAATTCTGTTTTATATAATGA